>NW_026124109.1:0-22500 GCF_025177605.1 Cucumis melo
GAGGGATAAAACTGAAATGAAAGAATAGTCTTTTTTATAGACCATAGTAATAGTATAATAACTTAACTGGAATTTCTTCAGAATGCTCATTTGACCCAAAGCAGACGTATACGGAACAGCCAGAAAACTTTCTTTGTCCGAAATTTTGATCCGTATGTAAATCAACTGCACAGTAACAAAAAAAAGTGGATTCTTTGTTATTTTCTTTCTGTATTATTTCGAAATTCAAGGATTAACTAATAAATCACAAATCAAAAACTAAAAAACAGGGAATGGATTCATAATAGTATGCATATGACTTGTAATAGAACTTATGTTTGATATAAATATTAGTAGTGTAGAGAGTTAACGAATGAAGTGAGTTCATTAAAAAATAAAAGACGAAAAAATGGAAAAAAAAGAAAGCATTCATTCCCCTTCTATATCTTTGCATCTATAGTATTTTTGCCCTGGTGGATCTCTCTTTCATTTAATAAAAGCCTAGAATCTTGGGTTACTAATTGGTGGAATACTGGTCAATCCGAAATTTTTTTGAATGATATTCAAGAAAAGAGTATTATAAAAAAAGTTCTAGAATTAGAGGAACTCTTTCTCTTGGACGAAATGCTAAAGGAATACCCAGAAACACATCTACAAAAGCTTCGTATCGGAATCTACAAAGAAACGATCCAATTGATCAAGATGCACAATGAGGATCGTATCCATATGATTTTGCACTTCTCGACAAATATAATCTGTTTCGTTATTCTAAGTGGTTATTCTATTCTTGGTAATGAAGAACCTTGTTATTCTTAACTCTTGGGTTCAAGAGTTCCTATATAACTTAAGCGACACAATAAAAGCTTTTTCTATTCTTTTATTAACTGATTTATGTATAGGATTTCATTCACCCCATGGTTGGGAACTAATGATTGGTTCTGTCTACAAAGATTTTGGATTTTCTCATAACGATCAAATTATATCCGGTCTTGTTTCCACTTTTCCAGTCATTCTTGACACAATTTTAAAATATTGGATCTTCCGTTATTTAAATCGTGTATCTCCCTCACTTGTAGTGATTTATCATTCAATGAATGACTGAAAAATATAATGTTTGTTACTTTGTACATAAGTAAAACATTCAAAATTGTACTTATTCCTTCTACCCATCGCGAAGGATGCCTCCTATATTCGAGTAACTTTATTTCAGTAAATAGCAGAATCATGGATAGGGAACTATACTAGGGACCTACCTAATTTTATTGTAGAAATTTTTGGGCTCAATGATTGGACCATGCAAACTAGAAATACCTTTTCTTCGATAAAGGAAGAGATTACTCGATCTATTTCCGTATCACTCATGATATATATAATAACTTGGGCACCCGTTTCAAATGCATATCCCATTTTTGCACAACAGGGTTATGAAAATCCACGAGAAGCAACCGGCCGTATTGTCTGCGCCAACTGCCATTTAGCTAATAAGCCCGTGGATATCGAGGTTCCACAAGCGGTACTTCCTGATACTGTATTTGAAGCAGTTGTTCGAATTCCTTATGATATGCAACTGAAACAAGTTCTTGCGAATGGTAAAAAAGGGTGGTTTGAATGTGGGGGCTGTTCTTATTTTACCCGAGGGGTTTGAATTAGCCCCCCCCGATCGTATTTCTCCCGAGATTAAAGAAAAGATGGGCAATCTTTCTTTTCAGAGCTATCGTCCCACTAAAAAAAATATTCTTGTGATAGGTCCTGTTCCTGGTCAGAAATATAGTGAAATCACCTTTCCTATTCTTTCCCCGGACCCTGCGACTAAGAAAGATGTTCACTTCTTAAAATATCCCATATACGTAGGCGGGAACAGGGGAAGGGGTCAGATTTATCCCGACGGGAGTAAGAGTAATAATAATGTTTATAATGCTACAGCAGCAGGGATAGTAAGCAAAATAATACGAAAAGAAAAAGGAGGATATGAAATAACCATAGTGGATGCAGCGAATGGGCGTCAAGTGGTTGATATTATCCCTCCAGGACCAGAACTTCTTGTTTCAGAGGGCGAATCCATCAAACTTGATCAACCATTAACGAGTAATCCTAATGTGGGAGGATTTGGTCAGGGAGATGCGGAAATCGTCCTTCAAGATCCATTACGTGTCCAAGGCCTTTTGTTCTTTTTTGCATCTGTTATTTTTGGCACAAATCTTTTAGTTCTTAAAAAGAAACAGTTTGAGAAGGTTCAATTGTCCGAAATGAATTTCTAAATCTGGGGATTTATCAAATAAAGTTCGTAAAAAAAACCAAATTCTTGTTGGCAATTCTATAATTTAATTATGTATGATCAAAAAATTATGAAAAACTTTTTCCCTTGTTTTTTTTTTTATTCTTTTTCGACCCTATTTCGGTAATTACTTGTACCGCATTACTAGTCATAGTATGGATATTATATTGTCAGGAAGACTATTTTACCTCTTCTTTATTTCTTTGTTTTTTACAATACAAATAGGAGCGGTATTATTATGATTATTATGTCACTGGTGCCAGATTGAAATGTCATTGAATGTGTCTATTTTTATTCTAATAGAATAAAAATAGAGTAGATATTAAAAATAAGATAAGTAAATGGAGAATAGAAAAAAAAATGAAGGGAACAAAGGATTCTAGAAGGAATTATGCATCTTTCTAGTATTCGATACCAGAAAAAATTCCTTTTCTTGTTCTGGTGTCGAAATAATAAACTAATGAATTATTCTTGATCCCGTTCGTCAAAGATCTCTATTCTTAGTTTCAATTTTTCCCGGTTTATCAGAACCTTTTTTTCGATTTATTACATAAGTAGTGAACAAATTCAATGAATTTTTCAATTCTATTTTATATTAAAATAACTATAGAAAATTCTATTAGTATATTTTAATCTATTTAAAGGGTTTGTGATATCTGATCGATAGAAATATAATATTGTTATATTGGGATTGTATCATCCAGAAAGAGGGAATCGAGTGATTCTCTCTTTCTTTTTTTTCGCTTTGAAATGAAAGTATCGACCGATACGATCGCGAAAGAGATGGTCTGAATCAATTTTTTTTTTGAAGCAATTCAGAATCAGAAAGAAATGAAGTTTTTTGAAAAAATAGGAAAGATCCATTTTTTCATTTATATGAATAAATTAGTCTAATTCTAATTAGTAAGAGCTCAACGGGACCTACCCCCCTCTTTTTTTCTGATTTGAGGGGGGATCCTGTTGAGTTCTTACGCTTTCATGTCTCCAACTCAGTTCATCCGATTATTACAGAGATGAACCTAAGCCGGAATATGAACCATAAAAGAAAATACCAACTAAACCGATCACAGGAATACCAGTTACAGTACCGATTATCCAAAGAGGAATCCTTCCAGTAGTCTCGGCCATTTGTCCCACTTCCCTCCCCATTTCATCAAGTGGTCGTGCTAGAGACAGAAACAGTCATAGATAATTATGAGATGATATCCTTCCGAATGGGATAAGATAATTCGTACTATTATTTAGTATTTTTCTTTTATTTAATTGAAGAAATAATTGGAAAATAAAACAGCAAGTACAAAAATGAGTAATAACCCCCAGTAAAGACTGGTACGATTCAATTCAACATTTTGTTCGTTCGGATTTGATTGTGTCATAGCTCTATAATTCGGATTAGGTTTATCGTTGGATGAATTGCATTGCTGATATTGACCCTAAAAAAGAAACGGTAGGTACAGCTAGTCCGTGAACAGTTAACCATCGCACTGTAAAAATAGGATAAGTTTTATCGATAGTCATTTGGTCCTCCTAAAAAGATCTACTAAATTCATCGAGTTGTTCCAAAGAATCAAAACGGCCAGTTATTAATGGAATTCCTTGTCGGCTCTCTGTAAAATACTCATTTGGACGAGGGCTTCCAAAAACATCGTAAGCTAAACCCGTGCTGACGAATAACCAACCTGCAATGAATAGAGAAGGTATAGTAATGCTATGAATGACCCAGTATCGAATACTGGTGATAATATCAGCAAAAGAACGTTCTCCTGTGCTTCCAGACATGCCGAGCTCCACATATTCTTGTACAGTCAAAAGGGGGATCGATTCCGTAAAAGATGAGATCAGTAAATGGAAATTAACTGAAATTTTATCTTTGTAAGATCGTCAATATTGTACCGAGGGTGTTTTTAGAGTATACCGAATCAGTATAGCTATCCTTCTTCTGACGCAGCAACGCAATTTCACAATAAGTATCAAAATGAAGCACTAAAACTAAATAATATAATTTGTTTCTTCTTTTCTTGCTGCTTGTCGATGTAGAATCATATACCATTCATTCAATAGAAAATTCTGAAAATGCCTGTCTGTAGTATTAAGGATTCTATCGGTTATTGGCTTCGGGCTAGAAAGCGAAGATTGGGGTAAAAATGTGAATCCGACTGGTTGGTTTATAATAATTTAGGAAGCAGATTCTAATAGTCCCAAAATTCAATGAAATTAGACGTGAAATCTCGAAATATTTCTTTTGTGTTTGTAGTTATATTTTTGTTTGAATCTTTTTTTATTTTAAGGAATTGGTTAGTCGTCCAGTAACAAGTAACAGTAGTACATAGGATTCGATGAACGAAACAGAACAACGAATAGAAGAATAATAAATATTCGTAATGCACGCATTATTGTTTTATATTAGACTCAAACGATCGTTCTTCAACTAATTAGAAGAATGTTTTTAATATGGAAAGAATAAGAATAAATGGAGAACCTAGTTTCGAGTGATCTGATCGTGCGATACTTTTTTTCTTTTTAAAAAAGATTTTATGGAAATGAACCCACTACATAAAATCTAATTAGTGGGAATACAATTTCATAAATAAAGGGCATTATAAGGTCATTCATTCTTCAGCGATTCAAAGAGCATTTCATTTTTGGAATCAAGTTACACAACATAGTTTATTTATTATTTTTCTTTTTTTTTTTTTTTTTTCTTTCTAATTATTTAGAATCCATTTAATAGATTTATATATTTACTAGATTTATATATTAAATTATTGTTTATAAATTCTTTATAATAAGAATATTTGTTTTGAAAACTCAAGAGTTGTTCAATGAATCCCTTGATTCCGAATTGCGGGATAGAGAGACAGATGATGAATTGATTTCTTACCTATGTCACAAGATTTTTGTTAGTATCATCTATAATCATAATAATAGATGAATCAAAAACTTTCAATTGAATATATTTTTTCAATTAGTATTTTTACTTATCCATCCGCGTATCTTTCAAAAATAGAAACTTAGGGAAGTGCTTTATAAACATATGGATAAAAATAACGTATTTCATTTAGCCTCGTCATGCCTACTATCACTAGTTATTTCGGTTTTCTACTAGCAGTTTTAACTATAACCTCAGCTCTATTTATCGGTCTGAACAAGATACGACTTATTTGATTAAAATTCATTGAATGCACAATTCAAAAAAAAGAAAGATTTCGGTGTTATTCAATATATTCTATATATTGTAGAGTTCTTTACCTTGTCAATTCAATTTCGAATTCTTGGTCATTGAGATTCATGGGCAATACCGATTAATATTTTAAGGATAGATATTACCTCTCCTTTTCCTCGTTCAACTAAATTGAAATGATTGAAGTTTTTCTATTTGGAATCGTATTAGGTCTAATTCCTATTACTTTGGCTGGATTATTTGTGACCGCATATTTACAATACAGACGGGGGGATCAGTTGGACCTTTGATTAATTAACAGTTCTTTTTTTTGATTGACCCCCTACTTGCTTTATAGGAGGTAAAATTTTGATTTCTGTTGAATTATTTCAGTATCATTTTGATTTAACAACAACAAGAATCGAATCACGCTCTATAGGATTTGAACCTACGACATCGGTTTTGGAGACCCGCGTTCTACCGAACTGAACTAAGAGCGTTTTATTATCAAACTAAAAGCAACCCGAATATATCTTCGATACATATATTATCATAGAGAATATCATAAAATTAAATAAAAAAAGATTGATTCGATATATGTATGTTCAATTTTTATGGATCTCAATTGATTCCTCGTTACTGTTCAGAAGATAAGTAATAGGTAGGGATGACAGGATTTGAACCCGTGACATTTTGTACCCAAAACAAACGCGCTACCAAGCTGCGCTACATCCCTTTCAATTGGTCTACAGTGTTATTGTAGAGAATCCCTGTCTTGTTTTCCACATTTTTTATTTATTTCCTCCATTGGTATACACAAATTATCTTGCCATTTCTTCTTTTTTGTCTCATATCATATATAAAATATAATAAAAATAATAAAAAAGACTTATATACGTATGAAATAATAAATATTAAATCCGCCGTAAAGAAAAATGAATATTTGGGGTGGGGCGGAAAGCTACATATTTTTTTTAATAAAAAAGGGAATATCTACCGAATTGAACTGTTGTACATTTCAATTTGAATTAGGAATTCCGCGGACAATACAAGCGGTTATTAACTATATATACATTTGATGGTATGTAATACCAGTATGTATTACAAATTACTATAAAGTAGGAGGGTTTTCAATGCGAGATCTAAAAACATATCTCTCCGTGGCACCGGTAGTAAGTACTATATGGTTCGGGGCTTTAGCGGGGTCTATTAATCGAGATCAATCGTTTATTCCCGGATGCGTTGGTATTCCCGTTTTTTTCATTCTAGTTATTGACTTGGGAAGGGGTGAAGAAGATTAGAAAAACAATCAAATATCTTTGACTAATCCCCTTCCCCCTTCTTTTTTTTAGAGTTTTTAGACTTAGAATAAGTTAGAAAGAATCAAAATGGATTCAACCTCAGGTCAAACTCGGACGCGGCGCCAGGTTCAAATTTAATTAATAAAAGAGTGAGAACGAAAATGAAAATGTGATGGCTAGGGCAACAATATCATACAAAATACTTAAATGAAAAACTGTACTGCGATTCTAAATTTAGAAATTATTGTATTACTATATTTTAATATTTGATTGTAACGAAATCTTTCATAATTTTATTTCGAGTTACCAATTTTTCTTTTTTTCTTCATTTTGGATCGGAAAATGGAAGAGTTGCGTGAATCAAAAATCCAAGGGAGGTTCATGGCCAAGGGTAAAGATGCCCGAGTAACTGTTATTTTGGAATGTACTCGTTGTGTTCGAAACGGTGTTAATAAGGAATCAATAGGGATTTCCAGATATATTACTCAAAAGAATCGACACAATACGCCTAGTCGATTGGAATTGAGAAAATTCTGTCCCCGGTGTTACAAACATACGATTCATGGGGAGATAAAGAAATAGATCGAACCGATCGGCTGTGTGTCACCCTTTTCCAATCCAAGGAAGATGAAAAATTACATATATTAGACATATTTTAGATTTAAATATAAACAAACCAAATCCTATTTCGATCGGATCTAAAATGATTTAGAATTAAGAAATAGGATTTTCGGGATAAGGAATAAAAAAACCATGGATAAATCCAAGCGACTCTTTCTTAAATCCAAACGATCTTTTCGTAGGCGTTTGCCCCCGATTCCATCGGGGGATCGAATTGATTATAGAAACATGAGTTTAATTAGTCGATTTATTAGTGAACAAGGAAAAATATTATCTAGACGGGTAAATAGATTGACCTTAAAACAGCAACGCTTAATTACTATTGCTATAAAACAAGCTCGTATTTTATCTTTGTTACCTTTTCTTAATAATGAGAAACAATTTGAAAGAAGCGAGTCGACCGCTAGAACTATTGGTCTTAGAACCAGGAATAAATAGACTTAGCTTACTCTTTAATTGAATTAAAATTCTAATCCAAACTCAACCGCAGATTGATTCTTTGTTCGAAAAATCCGAAAATCTAGATTCGATTGTCGTGTCGTAAGAAAAAGAAAGAATAGTGGAAGAAGAATAAATCGTTTTTTTTTTTATTGAACATATTTGCTCATTTTGACCACTTTATCATATTTTATCATACTAATTTCTACTCTACCTTCTCGGAGTTCATTCTCCAGAGAACTCCATTTTAAGCATTCCGCTGGATTCTTTGCAATCTTCGTATTTTATGATCTCATTGGAAATCATATAAAGACAATTTCTATTTAATATCGCGATTTGGGCAAGTATTTTACGATTAAGAAGCAACTGCCTCTTGTACAGATTGTGTATGAATCTACTATAACTGTAGTCTACCTTATTAGATCGAATTACTGCATTTATTCGAGCGATCCACAACTGTCGAAAATTTCTTTTTTGCCTACCTCTATCCCGATAAGCTGAAGCCAAAGCTCTTATTTTCTGTTGAGTATAGTTCGAGTAAGTCTTGAATGAGCCCCTCGAAAGCTTGATGCAAATAAACGAATTTTTGTTCTACGTCTCCGAGCTATATATCCTCGTTTAATTCTAGTCATTGAATAAATGAAACTTTGATGAATAACTAATGGATTTCCTTTCTTTCAGTTATTCCTTTCTCCTTTCCTAGTCTATTAATAACAAAACGTATTTTTCCAATGTATAAAAATAAAAATTCCAATGGCTTTTGCTACTATAACCTTCCCGACCACTATTTCTTTTTTTGTTCTAATCACCCCAAAATACGAAATAGTATTTTTACTAGGTATAAAAAACAAAAATAGAGTAAATAAATAAAAATAGAAATGGATAAAGAAATAGTGGGTTCCTTCGTTTCTATGGTTACTTCTTAAACGGTGAGGTCCTCTCTATACACCGGAGCTCCTTCTTTTATTTCATCAATGTTATTGTTAACTTGTACAGTTCACCCTCTTTGGCTCTACCCATGAATTATCTAGTAATCGGTCTTTCACAACGAGATCTACCTATACAGTAACGGTATTTAATTATGAAGATTGGTTGGGTAGCTGACCCTCTTAGTCCGTTCTTGGAAGAATAAGGCTATAATCCTTCTGTTAAATAGGATTTCCTCTGCTTAATGGATAAGCATTTGTTACCAATGGGGAATTCTTTCTCATCTAAAATTGAAAATAGAGATGATTGGATTTGCACCAATAGAAACCATAAATTTGATACACAATAAAAGGATACGATAAATCTTTGTTTATTTATTTTCGGTAGTGAACGGATTTCTTCCATTCATTCTATCCTATTCACTGTACTTATAACTGATACGGGAAAAATTTTGTACTTTCTTTTGTCCCGGTCCATGGTCTAAACGAGTCGCACATACACCCTAGTACATGTTCCTCGACGCTGAGGGCATCCCCGAAGGGCGGGCGATTTGGTGACATTTCTGATTGGCTGTCTTGTGTTTCTAATAAGTTGTTTAATAGTTGGCATGTTGAATTGTATACATAATGAGTTGGTTTAGATCAATCCTAACCGGATGATTATGAATTACTTCTATATTCGATATTAATAATTAATATGATTAATAGTAATATATTAACCCCGGTAAAAAGAGAAAATCGAAAATTTCGGATTTTTGCGTGAAATACCTGCTATTTGTTATTCAACCGCTACAAGATCAACAATTCCATGAGCTTGGGCTTCTGTTGCTGACATAAAAACATCCCTTTCCATGTCTTCGGATATAACCCATAAGGGTTTGCCTGTTCTTTGTACATAAACCCTTGTGAGGATTTCGCGCAGCCTCAGTAGTTCTTTCGCTTCCAGGATAAATTCTACCGTTTGTGCCTCATAAAAAGAACTAGCAGGTTGATGGATCATTACCCTGATGATTTAATAAATGGTTTTCTCTATCTTACATCATTATCATGATGAGTCAAAGATAATAAAAAAAAGATAGGATTAACAACCGTACAGGCATCCTTTGTGCAGTGCATACGGCTCCACAATGGAATTCATTTTTACCTTCCAGCGAAGGAATAGAAAATATAGGATCTAGCAGACCCAGAGCAGTAAATGATCCAATAACCACCCTTCCTTTTTTTTAGTAATTTCAAAATACTATGATGGTTCCGTTGCTTTATGATTTCGTTTGTTATTCAGCAATCCCAAAGTTTCTTTTTTTTATTTTTTTTCTTAAAAATAAATATTTCGTAGTCTTTCATAACAGAAATATTGTTAAGAGTCTTCCGTCGTGAAAACAAAAAAGTTTGTGACGCTGAAAGAGGCCTCCGCGATAAATCAGCCTACAATCGGAAATGCCTTTTATCTCATACTACTCTTTCGATACATAACCTAATGGTTTAGAAAAAAAAAATTCTCATATCGAATTCAAAGTGCCATGCTATTATTACTTAATATTTTATATGGCGAAGGCATAGTTTTCTTTTTGTCTAAAAAAAACTCATTGGCGCCGAGCGTGCGGGAATGCTAGACGTTTGGTAATTTCTCCTCCGACTAGAATAAAAGATCCCATTGAAGCGGCTAATCCCATGCATATTGTCTGTACATCTGGTTGCACAAATTGCATAGTATCATAAATACCTAATCCGCTTATTACCCCTCCACCGGGAGAGTTTATAAATAAATACAGATCTTTGGTATCATCCTCCATACTGAGATATACCATAAGACTAATAAGTTGATTCGAAATATCACTATCAACCTCTTGGCCTAAAAAAAGTAATCTTTCTCGATAAAGTCGGTTGATTAGGATAAAATTGTATCCCTTAAGAACCGTACGGGCACCTTTTGATGCATACGGTTCAAAAAAAATAGCGAAAAAAGAATCAATGTTTAGATTTTAGCCTTCTTTAGAGGACTCTTTCTAACTTCTAATGAAGGGGCTTTTTCTTACCTTCCATTTTTTTTTCAAAATGGATGAGTTTTGTCCTTTGGCCCGCGGTCGTTTATCTATACTATAAATTTCAATAAATAAAAAAACAATTCATTAAATTTTCAATTTATCGAACTAACTTTTCATTGATATATTGTTTCATCGAGATTCAATTTCAATTCCGATGTCATTTTCTTGTTCCAAAATGGTCTTCTTCAATTCTTTTAGGTTTATGCTCTACTCCGAGTCAAGATCTGCCCGATTTGGATTTGCACATATAGGACAAATGCCCCAATAGCATGGCTTTTTGCTACGACTTCTTTTTTTTTTTCAATTTACTTCATATTACTCGATTGATTAAAAGTTTTCTATCAATGCTATTGATAAATCGAATATGATACAAGTAGTAGTAATCATAGAATAGATAGATTCCAAATTGAGTTTTTTCTAAGCGGAGCCTGGATACTTCATTTTATTAGTACAACCGAGAAAACCATAAATTATTCTAATTGATAATATTAATCTGGATACCCCCCAAAAAATAGATCTAATTGCACTTCACGCTCCAAATTTTTGATGATTAAATCAATCCGTCTTGGGCGAAAGAGAGGATATCTCGATCGGGGGAGAGAACGGGGAAATACCATATGACCCAATATATCTGACAAGTCGCACTATAGGTCAACCCACGATGCGTCTTCCTCTCCGGGACTTCGAAAAGGTACTTTTGGAACACCAATAGGCATTAAAGCAAAGAAAAAAGAATTAAGTACTATAGCTAACTTTGATGTGGAAGCGTAACAACGGGTTTATTGTCTTAATAAATAAGATGGGCCTTTATCAGATTTTATCTTTTAGCATATTTTATACATAGATTTAATAAGTTCATAAAAAAGGAAAACAGAATTAATAAGGGAAACTTCTTCCCGAATAGGTTTTTGAATGATGAACAAGTATGTATACATTCACTCCTATAAAATAGGATCAATTCCCATCTACCATTGCGTATTGGTACTTATCGAGTATAGAATAGATCTGCTTCTTTTTGTTCCTACGAATAGAATCGAATTGTTCCATTATTACTAAAAGAATAGACTAAATATTAATCCTTTCGCCAAGATAATCCCCTCAAAAGGGGAGGTCCGTAGCATAGTTTTTTTTTTCAGTGCAATAAAGTTACATAGTGTCTATTTTTCCTTGATAAAGGGGTATTTCCATGGGTTTGCCTTGGTATCGTGTTCATACCGTTGTATTGAATGATCCCGGTCGTTTGCTTTCTGTTCATATAATGCATACAGCTCTAGTTGCTGGTTGGGCCGGTTCAATGGCCCTATACGAATTAGCAGTTTTTGATCCCTCTGATCCTGTTCTTGATCCAATGTGGAGACAGGGTATGTTCGTTATACCCTTCATGACTCGTTTAGGAATAACCAATTCATGGGGGGGTTGGAGTATCACAGGAGGGACTATAACGAATCCGGGTATTTGGAGTTACGAAGGTGTGGCCGGAGCACATATTGTGTTTTCTGGATTGTGCTTCTTAGCAGCTATCTGGCATTGGGTGTATTGGGATCTAGAAATATTTTGTGATGAACGTACAGGAAAACCTTCTTTGGATTTGCCGAAGATTTTTGGAATTCATTTATTTCTCTCAGGGTTGGGTTGCTTTGGTTTTGGTGCATTTCATGTAACCGGATTGTATGGTCCGGGAATATGGGTATCCGATCCTTATGGATTAACCGGAAGGGTACAAGCCGTAAATCCTGCGTGGGGTGTCGAAGGGTTTGATCCTTTTGTTCCGGGCGGAATAGCCTCGCATCATATTGCAGCAGGTACATTGGGCATATTAGCGGGCCTATTCCATCTTAGTGTTCGTCCGCCCCAACGTCTATACAAAGGATTACGTATGGGAAATATTGAAACCGTCCTTTCCAGTAGTATCGCTGCTGTATTTTTTGCAGCTTTTGTTGTTGCTGGAACTATGTGGTATGGTTCAGCAACTACCCCGATTGAATTATTTGGGCCCACTCGTTATCAATGGGATCAGGGATACTTCCAGCAAGAAATATATCGAAGAGTTAGTACCGGGTTAGCCGAAAATCAAAGTTTATCAGAAGCTTGGTCTAAAATTCCTGAAAAATTAGCTTTTTATGATTATATCGGGAATAATCCCGCAAAAGGTGGATTATTCAGAGCGGGTTCCATGGACAACGGGGATGGAATAGCTGTTGGTTGGTTAGGACACCCTGTTTTTAGAGATAAAGAAGGGCGCGAACTTTTTGTACGCCGTATGCCGACCTTTTTTGAAACATTTCCGGTTGTTTTGGTAGACGGAGACGGAATTGTTAGAGCCGATGTTCCTTTTCGAAGAGCAGAATCGAAGTATAGTGTTGAACAGGTCGGTGTAACTGTTGAGTTCTATGGCGGTGAACTCAATGGAGTCAGTTATAGTGATCCTGCTACTGTGAAAAAATATGCTAGACGTGCTCAATTGGGTGAAATTTTTGAATTAGATCGTGCTACTTTGAAATCCGATGGGGTTTTTCGTAGCAGTCCAAGGGGTTGGTTTACTTTTGGGCATGCTTCCTTTGCTTTGCTCTTCTTCTTCGGACACATTTGGCATGGTGCGAGAACCTTGTTCAGAGATGTCTTTGCTGGTATTGACCCAGATTTGGACGCTCAAGTAGAATTTGGGGCATTCCAAAAACTTGGAGATCCAACTACAAAAAGAGTCTAGTCTGATACAAGATTGCTCTGTTCTTTTTTTCCTTTATTTTTTGATTTGACATAGATAGGGTACCGGATAAATCTTTATTCGGATTGCTTACTTTTCATTTCTTTGACTCTTGTCTTGGTCTTTTTTTTATCCGTAAAAAGATCCCAATTAAACAGGTATGGAAGCTATAATTGTAAACCGAAATCAAATCTATGGAAGCATTGGTTTATACATTCCTCTTAGTCTCGACTCTAGGAATAATTTTTTTCGCTATCTTTTTTCGCGAACCGCCTAAAGTTCCAACTCCAACTAAAAAGGCAAAATGATTTCTCATTATCTCAATTGAAGTAATGAGCCTCACAATATTGTGAGGCTCATTACTTCAACTAGTCCCCGTGTTCCTCGAATGGATCTCTTAGTTGTTGAGAGGGTTGCCCAAAAGCAGTATATAAGGCATACCCAGTAAAACTTACAAGTAAACCAGATATAGAGATGGCAACTAGGGTTGCTGTTTCCATTATTATATAATTTCAAGACCACAATGGATCTATAATAAGATCATTTATTTACAACGGAATGGTATACAAAGTCAACAGATCTCACTGAATAAAAAAAAATATAGGATTATTTATGGCTACACAAACCGTTGACGATAGTTCTAGATCTGGGCCAAGACGAACTGTTGTAGGGGATTTATTGAAACCATTGAATTCGGAATATGGTAAAGTGGCTCCTGGGTGGGGAACTACACCTTTAATGGGTGTCGCGATGGGTTTATTTGCGATATTCCTATGTATTATTTTGGAGATTTATAATTCTTCCATTTTACTGGACGGAATTTCAAGCAATTAGATTCGATTCACAAGAACCCCTAAATAACTTTTCAATAAAAAGGAAAGTCTAAAGTATGTAGGTTTCTGCTTTTTAGCCCACTATTTTTTGGTAGTTCGATCGTGGAATTTATTTTTTTCTGTATTTCCGGAATATGAGTGTGTGACTTGTTAGAATTGATCCTATGGATACGACAGAGAAGAAGTCGGTCATCTTGATGAAGATGATTTGATCTCGTTGGATATTCAGTCTAGGCTAGTATCTGGAGCACAGAATATATGAAATAGATTCCAAAATATTAGAACAAATATTAGAACTATGATTCATACTTATCAGACCTCGTGGCCGGACTCCGAAACAAGAGTTAGAAGTGATAAATAAAAAAAATTTATTCTTTCGTTTCTACTTATTTTGGTTAAAGGATAAACCTTTCTTTAGCTTTTTTCATTATATTCAGTCATTGAATAAGCATTGAATAAGTGATAATCCAAGGGTTCTTACTCAGGGAATTTTTGAACTTTTTTTGGAAGGTTTTTTATTGAATCATCGTGGTTCTAGTCTGAATCTAAGGTTTTAATTGATTCATAGGGTCTTAACAAGATAATTCCTATCAATAATAAAGAAAACAAGAGTAAAGTCGCATTACATACAAATCAAAGAAAAAAAATAGGTAAATAGAAGATTCAAGAGGCCCCTAATGATCAATATAACTATGAATGAGCCGACTTGATATTTGGGCATTATAACTACAAAGAAGACTTTTCGGATTTTGATTCTTTCGTATCTTGATACAAAAAATTGAATCATAGCATTAAGAAGTTTGAAACTTTTTAGTACACATATCCGTTACGAGCGGTATTTGGGTGTTTCTGTTTGAGCCGTACGAGACGAAATTCTCATATACGGTTCTCAGAGGGGGGTCCCCTTGGTTTACCTATCTCAATAAAGTGTATGATTGGTTCGAAGAACGTCTTGAAATTCAGGCGATTGCAGATGATATAACTAGTAAATACGTTCCTCCTCATGTCAACATATTTTATTGTCTAGGAGGAATTACGCTTACTTGTTTTTTAGTACAAGTAGCTACGGGGTTTGCTATGACTTTTTACTACCGTCCGACCGTTACTGAGGCTTTTGCTTCTGTTCAATATATAATGACGGAAGCAAATTTTGGTTGGTTAATCCGATCAGTTCATAGATGGTCGGCAAGTATGATGGTCTTAATGATGATCCTGCACGTATTTCGCGTGTATCTTACTGGTGGATTTAAAAAACCTCGTGAATTGACTTGGGTTACAGGTGTGGTTCTGGCTGTATTGACCGCATCCTTTGGTGTAACTGGTTATTCCTTACCTCGGGACCAAATTGGTTATTGGGCAGTCAAAATTGTAACAGGTGTACCGGAAGCTATTCCAGTAATAGGGTCGCCTTTGGTAGAGTTATTACGCGGAAGTGCTAGTGTGGGACAATCTACCTTGACTCGTTTTTATAGTTTACACACTTTTGTATTACCTCTTCTTACTGCCGTATTTATGTTAATGCACTTCCCAATGATACGTAAGCAAGGCATTTCTGGTCCTTTATAGAGAATAGAAATCATAGATTTGTAATTAGTTATTTATGATTACTCAGGGGGGAAGAAGAGTATTTCATTGCTGCAAATATGGATTATTGAAAAATAAGACATGTATTTGGATATTTCCCTTCAACTCCACGAAATTTTATTCGTTATTTTTCAATAATAGTTGAAGGGAATTCTTCGAAGAGAAAATGGATTATGGGAGTGTGTGACTTGAACTATTGATTGGACCGTGTAGATATATGTCTTTTTATCTGCCACATTGGGATTCACAACAAAATGTGTCTTTATTCCAACCACCGCGAAAGCTCCATACAGAGGGTAGGCTGGTTCGCTTGAAGAGAATCTTTTCCATGATCAGACTTGACCATGTCGTGCATGACCAGCGCTCCGTAAGATCCATTAGAATAGGTGATATATATGCCATAATACAGATTATGTTTTATCTATTTCACTTACTTAATAGTATGAAAATGCATTCATTTCCTCTGCATTGACTCGATTTATAATACTATCGGAGTGAAACAAGGGATCTAAAGAAGAACATAGGCTAGACTCTATTAGTAACAAGTAAATCCTTTGGATGTAAAAAGTATCAATATTTTTGGGGGCTAAAGCCCCATCGCAAGGTTTGAGACGACCCAGAAAGCACTTGAACATTATCAACTTTGTAAGCCTACTTGGGTATTGAGCATTTATCTGTACGAACTTAATTCCTTGCAATGGATAATTGTAACTCTTGAAAACGGAATCCGCTAAATTTTTTCTTACATTGAATCACTCATTTATTTTATATATGCTTGGATAAGATATCGATTTTTTTTTCTGGATCCAGTTGGTTCGTTTGATTTGTGCTCGAGCCGGATGATGAAAAATTATCATGTCCGGTTCTTTCGGGGGATGGATCCATAATAATTCACCTATCCTAATAACAAAAAAACCAGATTTGAATGATCCTGTATTAAGAGCTAAATTGGCTAAGGGTATGGGTCATAATTATTACGGAGAACCCGCATGGCCCAATGATCTTTTATATATTTTTCCAGTAGTCATTCTAGGTACTATTGCATGTAACGTGGGCTTAGCGGTTCTAGAACCATCAATGATTGGTGAACCCGCAGATCCATTTGCAACTCCTTTGGAAATATTGCCGGAATGGTATTTCTTTCCCGTATTTCAAATACTTCGTACAGTGCCAAATAAGTTATTGGGTGTTCTTTTAATGGTTTCCGTACCGGCGGGATTATTAACTGTACCATTTTTGGAGAATGTCAATAAATTCCAAAATCCATTTCGTCGTCCAGTAGCGACAACCGTCTTTTTGATTGGTACCGCAGTAGCTCTTTGGTTGGGTATTGGAGCAACATTACCGATTGATAAATCCCTAACTTTAGGGCTTTTTTAAATTGATTCAATTGTGAAATAAATAAAATATCACGATGTGTGTATCTAGGGAATAGTTGCTTCAAAGTGAATTACCCCTAGATACACATATTTAATGAAATTTTTGATTTATTTTGAGTATACGGATTCTGTTAAAGATTCAAACTTCATTTTCGTCTTTTTTTTTTATAAAGTTTTTTTACAACAAAAATCCAATGGATTTCAAATTTATGCAAAATTCTTTTCCATTTCGAGAATGTCTAATATATGTTTTACGTCTTCTATGCGAAAATGTTTGATTTTCATAAGTTCGTCTGGACTATTATTCAAAAGGTCAAATAATGTATGTATATTGCACCTTTTGAGGCAATTATAGATCCTAGGAGGCAATTCTGATTGGTCAATAAAAATATATTTTAATGCTCTTTCTTTTTTCTTTTTTCTTAGTTTCGCCAATTTCTCATGAAAAGTAAAAAGGGGTAAAGTAACTTTTTGTTTATTATTTTTAAAATGGAAGTTTTCTTTTTCTTCTTCCGCATGTAAAAAAGGAATAAATAAATCAATCAAATTCCGAGAGGCTTCATGAAGTGCTTCTTTAGGAGTTAAACTTCCATTGGTCCATATTTCGAGAAAAAGTATCTCTTGTTTTTCATTCCCATTTACATAAGAATGAATACTATGATTAACATTTCGAACAGGCATGAATATAGCATCCATAGGATAACTTGCGTCTTGAAAATTATTTGGCGTTTGTATATGATATCCGCGATTCCTCTCGATCTTTAATTCAATACAAAAATTAATTGGTTCCGTTAGGTTAGCTATATGCTGTGTATTATCAACGATTTCCACCGAAGGTGGTAAGATGATGTCTTGAGCAGTTACGCATCCAGGACCCTTGACACAAATAGACGCATCACGAGTTCCATACAGATTACTTCTCAATACAATTTCTTTCAAATTCATTAAAATTTCATGTACTGATTCTTGAATACCGACTATGGTAGAGTATTCATGTGGGATTTTTTCAGATTTTGCACGTGTGATACATGTTCCCTCTATTTCTCCAAGCAAAGCTTTTCGCATCGCAATGCCTATAGTATCCCCTTGTCCCTTCATAAGTGGAGACAGAATAAAGCGTCCATAATAAAGACGCTTACTGTCTGCTCTTGATTCAACACACTTCCACTTTAGTGTCCGAGTCGATACTCTGATTTTCTCTCGAACCATAGTAATATTTTTTGATAAAATCATTGAATTATTTATTTCTCTTGAAATTTCTCTTCAATGTTTATTTTTACACACGTCGTTTTTTAGGGGGCCTACAGCCATTATGTGGCATAGGGGTTACATCCCGTATGAAACTTAATAGTATACCGCTTCTCCGAATAGCTCTTAATGCTGCATCTCTTCCGAGACCGGGGCCCTTTATCATAACTTCGGCTCGTTGCATCCCTTGATCCACTACTGCCCGAATAGCATTTCCTGCTGCGGTTTGGGCGGCAAATGGTGTCCCTCTTCTTGTACCTTTGAATCCACACGTACCGGCGGAGGACCAAGAAATTACCCGACCCCGTACATCTGTAACAGTCACAATTGTATTGTTGAAACTTGCTTGAACATGAATAACGCCCTTTGGTATTCTACGCGTACTTTTACGTGAGCTAATACGTCCATTTCTACGTGAACCGATTCTTGGTATGGGTTTTGCCATATTTTATCATCTCATAAATCTAAGTCAGAGATATATGGATATATCCATTTCATGTCAAAACGGATCCTTTAATTTCTTTTTATGTATATATTGTGGGTGGCCTTTAGGGGTCCTTTTTTTTATAAAGATTATCCTTGTCTTTGTTTATGTCTCGGATTGGAACAAATTACCATAATTCGTCTCCGCCTACGGATCAGGCGACATTTTTCACAAATTTTCCGAATGGAGGCCCTTATTTTCATATTTTTTATTCCTTACCTTAATCTACTTATTGGAAGAAAATAAGTTTCTTGAAATTTTCTATTTCGAATTGGATCTCCCTACAAAAAAAAGAATATTGCACGTGAAAAGACTACTTCACCTAATCATTCGAATCTTTGTTTCGTAGTCTATAAATTATACGCCTTCTGGTCCTGGTTGAATCGTAACAACTTACTGAAATTTTGACTCTCTATTACCTAGTATATGGATAAAACTATGTTGAATCCTTCCTGAAACGTAACCTAGAATTGGATCCTCATTATCTAAACAAACCCAAAACATATCATTGGTAAGTGATTCAGTAATTAAACCTTCAGAAATCCTTTTTTGCTCTTTCATTCCAGACGAAACACCCTTCAAAGTATCAATTAATCAAGGGGGAGTCGTATTATAAACTATAAACCCACCTCTTTTCTTTTTTTTTTTTTTTTACAAATAGGGAAGTTCTGTGTATAATTCGAATATCATAAAGATTACCATATATAACACAAAATTTCGCCGCCGATTCCCTGTAGTCGAGCTTCTCGGTCTGTCATTATACCCCGAGAAGTAGACAGAATTACAATGCCCATTCCGCCTAAAATTCTAGGAATTTTTTGATAGTTAGAATATATTCGGAGACCAGGTCGACTGATCCGTTTTAAATTTAAAATCGTTTTATATGGTCCTTTCCTATTTCTTCTATGTCGTAGGGTTAAAACCCAAAAATCCTTGTTGCTTTCCCGATGTTTCCTTACGTTTTCAATAAAACCTTCTCGTAAAAGTATTTTAACAATGTTTTCGGTGATGTTAGTAGATGGTATTCGAACCATTCCTTTTCTATTCATGTCAGCATTGCGAATAGAGGTTATTATGTTAGCAATAGTGTCCTTACCCATGATAAACGAAAATTATTGGTTACTTAAATTTTTGATCTAATCAACATTCTTTTTTATTAAATAGTTATGAATTTTAAAAGGTATATACGTGATACACAATCTACTAATTAATTTCATTCAAATAGTATAACTATCTCACGGTCTGTCTCATTTTATAATACTTCAGGTGCTAATGAAATTATTTTAGTGAAATTTAACTGTCTCAATTCTCGGGCAATCGCACCAAAAATTCGAGTTCCTTTTGGATTTCCTTCTTGATCAATAACAACCGCAGCATTGTCATCATATCGTATTATCATACCATTTTCTCGTTTGAGTTCTTTACAAGTACGTACAATTACAGCTCTGATCACTTCTGATCTTTCTAGAGGTGTATTTGGGACGGCTTTCTTGATTACAGCAACAATAACGTCACCAATATGAGCATATCGTCGATTACTAGCCCCTATGATTCGAATACACATCAATTCTCGGGCTCCGCTGTTATCTGCTACATTCAAAAGGGTTTGAGGTTGAATCATATTATTTTGGAATCTTTTCTTTCAATGCAAAGGGCGAAGTAAAAAAAAAAAAAAAGAAATATTGTTTTTCAAAAAAAAAAAAAATAAATCTGCAATTGTTTTTTTTTCATCTTAAACAAAGATCGCTTTCCTTTGATTCTACATTTCTATCCCGAAGTAATGAATTGGGTTCGTATAGGCATTTTGGATGCCGCTATTGAAATAGCTTTTCTGGCTATATTTTCGGCTACTCCACTCATTTCATAAAGTATTCTACCTGGTTTAACAACAGCTACCCAATATTCGGGGGATCCTTTCCCTGAACCCATACGTGTTTCTGTGGGTCTTAGTGTAACGGGTTTGTCCGGAAATATACGTACCCATATTTTTCCACCGCGTCGTGCATTTCGTGTCATTGCCCTTCGTCCGGCTTCGATTTGTCTCGATGTGATCCAAGCGGGTTCAAGTGCCTGAATAGCGTATCTCCCGAAGCAAATACTATTGCCTCGATAAGATATTCCTTTCATTCTTCCTCTATGGTGTTTACGGAATCTGGTTCTTTTGGGGTTATAGTTGATGGTTATTTCTAAATTCCATCTCTACTACAGAACCGGACATGAGAGTTTCTTCTCATCCAGCTCCTCGCGAATGAAACGATTCAAAAAAATATACATGTATTTACTGATATTTTCTGAATAATAGATTCAATTATGGGATTTTTGATATTTCATTTAATCAATCTATTCGAAATTTGTATATCTTCTTTTCTTTTGATAGAAAACTAAACTGTTTATAGATTCTAGAATAATAGAATAAGTTTTTTTATTATAGTTTTCTAAAAAATTATAGATAATATAATCTCGTTTTGTTATTTTTTCTTTTATTATTAAGGTTATAACAAATCTTTATTTTGTTTTGCCTTTTTTTATCTATTATTATATTTGATCGACCCTAATTTAGAAATATAATAAAATGGAAACGTTCGCGGGCGAATATTTACTCTTTTTATATATGTTTTGGTTCTCGGGTTAGTTAGCCCATGAACCTACCTCTCATAATAAATGGATTGGTCTTGGGTTCCTTCCGCCATCCTACCCAATGAATTATTAGGATTCGTTTTCAATAGAATATTATGTATTCACGGGTTCCCTCGTTCCCATCGCCTCTCGATTAATGGTTAGGTCTTAATTATACAATGGAGCCCGTAATAAAATTTGTTTTTGAGTCAATCTTCTCAGTCTTTATTGTCTCGGGGCTCTTGGCTTTTTTGTTCTATGAACAGATTCATCTAATTATGAATTCATCAGTCTTAATGCTTTATTACACTACCTTTTATGAGATGACCCATAGACCTTACATATTACGTATTGGAATGATATATCATTCATATTCTTTTTCTCTCTTTCTTTCACCCTTCCATTTATCCGCATACTTTTATTGCTTGACAACTCATAATCGGATTTTTTTTATGCAAAAAAGATTTCAGTTGCTACAATGATATGACCAATATAACATATCTTGACTGGTTGGTTTTTTAGATCCAGATAATGCGAAGCGATGAGTTGGTTATTAGTTTTATAATTATTAGTTCAGATTATGTATGGGCTTATCCTTCTTTATTTTTTGGTTTTAATCCGAACATAAAAAAAACTGACGAGTCGCACACTAAGCATAGCAATTATCTCAAATGATTAATTTCATTTTTATTTAACCTTATAGAATTGCTCATTTTTTATTTAAACGAAAAAGACTGATTTGTCATTTCTTGGTCGATCATTGAATAAAACTTAAACACAAGTTGAGTAAGGGCTTATTATTGCTCGTCTACAAATATCCAAATTTTGATGCCTAATACCCCATAGATAGTTCGAACTGGATAGCAACAATAATCAATTTTAGCTCGAATGGTTTGTAGAGGAACCC
>NW_026124110.1:0-15000 GCF_025177605.1 Cucumis melo
GAACCCATGGAAATACCCCTTTATCAAGGAAAAATAGACACTATGTAACTTTATTGCACTGAAAAAAAAAAACTATGCTACGGACCTCCCCTTTTGAGGGGATTATCTTGGCGAAAGGATTAATATTTAGTCTATTCTTTTAGTAATAATGGAACAATTCGATTCTATTCGTAGGAACAAAAAGAAGCAGATCTATTCTATACTCGATAAGTACCAATACGCAATGGTAGATGGGAATTGATCCTATTTTATAGGAGTGAATGTATACATACTTGTTCATCATTCAAAAACCTATTCGGGAAGAAGTTTCCCTTATTAATTCTGTTTTCCTTTTTTATGAACTTATTAAATCTATGTATAAAATATGCTAAAAAGATAAAATCTGATAAAGGCCCATCTTATTTATTAAGACAATAAACCCGTTGTTACGCTTCCACATCAAAGTTAGCTATAGTACTTAATTCTTTTTTCTTTGCTTTAATGCCTATTGGTGTTCCAAAAGTACCTTTTCGAAGTCCCGGAGAGGAAGACGCATCGTGGGTTGACCTATAGTGCGACTTGTCAGATATATTGGGTCATATGGTATTTCCCCGTTCTCTCCCCCGATCGAGATATCCTCTCTTTCGCCCAAGACGGATTGATTTAATCATCAAAAATTTGGAGCGTGAAGTGCAATTAGATCTATTTTTTGGGGGGTATCCAGATTAATATTATCAATTAGAATAATTTATGGTTTTCCTCGGTTGTACTAATAAAAATGAAGTATCCAGGCTCCGCTTAGAAAAAAACTCAATTTGGAATCTATCTATTCTATGATTACTACTACTTGTATCATATTCGATTTATCAATAGCATTGATAGAAAACTTTTAATCAATCGAGTAATATGAAGTAAATTGAAAAAAAAAAAGAAGTCGTAGCAAAAAGCCATGCTATTGGGGCATTTGTCCTATATGTGCAAATCCAAATCGGGCAGATCTTGACTCGGAGTAGAGCATAAACCTAAAAGAATTGAAGAAGACCATTATTTTGGAACAAGAAAATGACATCGGAATTGAAATTGAATCTCGATGAAACAATATATCAATGAAAAGTTAGTTCGATAAATTGAAAATTTAATGAATTGTTTTTTTATTTATTGAAATTTATAGTATAGATAAACGACCGCGGGCCAAAGGACAAAACTCATCCATTTTGAAAAAAAAATGGAAGGTAAGAAAAAGCCCCTTCATTAGAAGTTAGAAAGAGTCCTCTAAAGAAGGCTAAAATCTAAACATTGATTCTTTTTTCGCTATTTTTTTTGAACCGTATGCATCAAAAGGTGCCCGTACGGTTCTTAAGGGATACAATTTTATCCTAATCAACCGACTTTATCGAGAAAGATTACTTTTTTTAGGCCAAGAGGTTGATAGTGATATTTCGAATCAACTTATTAGTCTTATGGTATATCTCAGTATGGAGGATGATACCAAAGATCTGTATTTATTTATAAACTCTCCCGGTGGAGGGGTAATAAGCGGATTAGGTATTTATGATACTATGCAATTTGTGCAACCAGATGTACAGACAATATGCATGGGATTAGCCGCTTCAATGGGATCTTTTATTCTAGTCGGAGGAGAAATTACCAAACGTCTAGCATTCCCGCACGCTCGGCGCCAATGAGTTTTTTTTAGACAAAAAGAAAACTATGCCTTCGCCATATAAAATATTAAGTAATAATAGCATGGCACTTTGAATTCGATATGAGAATTTTTTTTTTCTAAACCATTAGGTTATGTATCGAAAGAGTAGTATGAGATAAAAGGCATTTCCGATTGTAGGCTGATTTATCGCGGAGGCCTCTTTCAGCGTCACAAACTTTTTTGTTTTCACGACGGAAGACTCTTAACAATATTTCTGTTATGAAAGACTACGAAATATTTATTTTTAAGAAAAAAAATAAAAAAAAGAAACTTTGGGATTGCTGAATAACAAACGAAATCATAAAGCAACGGAACCATCATAGTATTTTGAAATTACTAAAAAAAAGGAAGGGTGGTTATTGGATCATTTACTGCTCTGGGTCTGCTAGATCCTATATTTTCTATTCCTTCGCTGGAAGGTAAAAATGAATTCCATTGTGGAGCCGTATGCACTGCACAAAGGATGCCTGTACGGTTGTTAATCCTATCTTTTTTTTATTATCTTTGACTCATCATGATAATGATGTAAGATAGAGAAAACCATTTATTAAATCATCAGGGTAATGATCCATCAACCTGCTAGTTCTTTTTATGAGGCACAAACGGTAGAATTTATCCTGGAAGCGAAAGAACTACTGAGGCTGCGCGAAATCCTCACAAGGGTTTATGTACAAAGAACAGGCAAACCCTTATGGGTTATATCCGAAGACATGGAAAGGGATGTTTTTATGTCAGCAACAGAAGCCCAAGCTCATGGAATTGTTGATCTTGTAGCGGTTGAATAACAAATAGCAGGTATTTCACGCAAAAATCCGAAATTTTCGATTTTCTCTTTTTACCGGGGTTAATATATTACTATTAATCATATTAATTATTAATATCGAATATAGAAGTAATTCATAATCATCCGGTTAGGATTGATCTAAACCAACTCATTATGTATACAATTCAACATGCCAACTATTAAACAACTTATTAGAAACACAAGACAGCCAATCAGAAATGTCACCAAATCGCCCGCCCTTCGGGGATGCCCTCAGCGTCGAGGAACATGTACTAGGGTGTATGTGCGACTCGTTTAGACCATGGACCGGGACAAAAGAAAGTACAAAATTTTTCCCGTATCAGTTATAAGTACAGTGAATAGGATAGAATGAATGGAAGAAATCCGTTCACTACCGAAAATAAATAAACAAAGATTTATCGTATCCTTTTATTGTGTATCAAATTTATGGTTTCTATTGGTGCAAATCCAATCATCTCTATTTTCAATTTTAGATGAGAAAGAATTCCCCATTGGTAACAAATGCTTATCCATTAAGCAGAGGAAATCCTATTTAACAGAAGGATTATAGCCTTATTCTTCCAAGAACGGACTAAGAGGGTCAGCTACCCAACCAATCTTCATAATTAAATACCGTTACTGTATAGGTAGATCTCGTTGTGAAAGACCGATTACTAGATAATTCATGGGTAGAGCCAAAGAGGGTGAACTGTACAAGTTAACAATAACATTGATGAAATAAAAGAAGGAGCTCCGGTGTATAGAGAGGACCTCACCGTTTAAGAAGTAACCATAGAAACGAAGGAACCCACTATTTCTTTATCCATTTCTATTTTTATTTATTTACTCTATTTTTGTTTTTTATACCTAGTAAAAATACTATTTCGTATTTTGGGGTGATTAGAACAAAAAAAGAAATAGTGGTCGGGAAGGTTATAGTAGCAAAAGCCATTGGAATTTTTATTTTATACATTGGAAAAATACGTTTTGTTATTAATAGACTAGGAAAGGAGAAAGGAATAACTGAAAGAAAGGAAATCCATTAGTTATTCATCAAAGTTTCATTTATTCAATGACTAGAATTAAACGAGGATATATAGCTCGGAGACGTAGAACAAAAATTCGTTTATTTGCATCAAGCTTTCGAGGGGCTCATTCAAGACTTACTCGAACTATTACTCAACAGAAAATAAGAGCTTTGGCTTCAGCTTATCGGGATAGAGGTAGGCAAAAAAGAAATTTTCGACAGTTGTGGATCGCTCGAATAAATGCAGTAATTCGATCTAATAAGGTAGACTACAGTTATAGTAGATTCATACACAATCTGTACAAGAGGCAGTTGCTTCTTAATCGTAAAATACTTGCCCAAATCGCGATATTAAATAGAAATTGTCTTTATATGATTTCCAATGAGATCATAAAATACGAAGATTGCAAAGAATCCAGCGGAATGCTTAAAATGGAGTTCTCTGGAGAATGAACTCCGAGAAGGTAGAGTAGAAATTAGTATGATAAAATATGATAAAGTGGTCAAAATGAGCAAATATGTTCAATAAAAAAAAAACGATTTATTCTTCTTCCACTATTCTTTCTTTTTCTTACGACACGACAATCGAATCTAGATTTTCGGATTTTTCGAACAAAGAATCAATCTGCGGTTGAGTTTGGATTAGAATTTTAATTCAATTAAAGAGTAAGCTAAGTCTATTTATTCCTGGTTCTAAGACCAATAGTTCTAGCGGTCGACTCGCTTCTTTCAAATTGTTTCTCATTATTAAGAAAAGGTAACAAAGATAAAATACGAGCTTGTTTTATAGCAATAGTAATTAAGCGTTGCTGTTTTAAGGTCAATCTATTTACCCGTCTAGATAATATTTTTCCTTGTTCACTAATAAATCGACTAATTAAACTCATGTTTCTATAATCAATTCGATCCCCCGATGGAATCGGGGGCAAACGCCTACGAAAAGATCGTTTGGATTTAAGAAAGAGTCGCTTGGATTTATCCATGGTTTTTTTATTCCTTATCCCGAAAATCCTATTTCTTAATTCTAAATCATTTTAGATCCGATCGAAATAGGATTTGGTTTGTTTATATTTAAATCTAAAATATGTCTAATATATGTAATTTTTCATCTTCCTTGGATTGGAAAAGGGTGACACACAGCCGATCGGTTCGATCTATTTCTTTATCTCCCCATGAATCGTATGTTTGTAACACCGGGGACAGAATTTTCTCAATTCCAATCGACTAGGCGTATTGTGTCGATTCTTTTGAGTAATATATCTGGAAATCCCTATTGATTCCTTATTAACACCGTTTCGAACACAACGAGTACATTCCAAAATAACAGTTACTCGGGCATCTTTACCCTTGGCCATGAACCTCCCTTGGATTTTTGATTCACGCAACTCTTCCATTTTCCGATCCAAAATGAAGAAAAAAAGAAAAATTGGTAACTCGAAATAAAATTATGAAAGATTTCGTTACAATCAAATATTAAAATATAGTAATACAATAATTTCTAAATTTAGAATCGCAGTACAGTTTTTCATTTAAGTATTTTGTATGATATTGTTGCCCTAGCCATCACATTTTCATTTTCGTTCTCACTCTTTTATTAATTAAATTTGAACCTGGCGCCGCGTCCGAGTTTGACTGAGGTTGAATCCATTTTGATTCTTTCTAACTTATTCTAAGTCTAAAAACTCTAAAAAAAAGAAGGGGGAAGGGGATTAGTCAAAGATATTTGATTGTTTTTCTAATCTTCTTCACCCCTTCCCAAGTCAATAACTAGAATGAAAAAAACGGGAATACCAACGCATCCGGGAATAAACGATTGATCTCGATTAATAGACCCGCTAAAGCCCCGAACCATATAGTACTTACTACCGGTGCCACGGAGAGATATGTTTTTAGATCTCGCATTGAAAACCCTCCTACTTTATAGTAATTTGTAATACATACTGGTATTACATACCATCAAATGTATATATAGTTAATAACCGCTTGTATTGTCCGCGGAATTCCTAATTCAAATTGAAATGTACAACAGTTCAATTCGGTAGATATTCCCTTTTTTATTAAAAAAAATATGTAGCTTTCCGCCCCACCCCAAATATTCATTTTTCTTTACGGCGGATTTAATATTTATTATTTCATACGTATATAAGTCTTTTTATTATTTTTATTATATTTTATATATGATATGAGACAAAAAAGAAGAAATGGCAAGATAATTTGTGTATACCAATGGAGGAAATAAATAAAAAATGTGGAAAACAAGACAGGGATTCTCTACAATAACACTGTAGACCAATTGAAAGGGATGTAGCGCAGCTTGGTAGCGCGTTTGTTTTGGGTACAAAATGTCACGGGTTCAAATCCTGTCATCCCTACCTATTACTTATCTTCTGAACAGTAACGAGGAATCAATTGAGATCCATAAAAATTGAACATACATATATCGAATCAATCTTTTTTTATTTAATTTTATGATATTCTCTATGATAATATATGTATCGAAGATATATTCGGGTTGCTTTTAGTTTGATAATAAAACGCTCTTAGTTCAGTTCGGTAGAACGCGGGTCTCCAAAACCCGATGTCGTAGGTTCAAATCCTATAGAGCGTGATTCGATTCTTGTTGTTGTTAAATCAAAATGATACTGAAATAATTCAACAGAAATCAAAATTTTACCTCCTATAAAGCAAGTAGGGGGTCAATCAAAAAAAAGAACTGTTAATTAATCAAAGGTCCAACTGATCCCCCCGTCTGTATTGTAAATATGCGGTCACAAATAATCCAGCCAAAGTAATAGGAATTAGACCTAATACGATTCCAAATAGAAAAACTTCAATCATTTCAATTTAGTTGAACGAGGAAAAGGAGAGGTAATATCTATCCTTAAAATATTAATCGGTATTGCCCATGAATCTCAATGACCAAGAATTCGAAATTGAATTGACAAGGTAAAGAACTCTACAATATATAGAATATATTGAATAACACCGAAATCTTTCTTTTTTTTGAATTGTGCATTCAATGAATTTTAATCAAATAAGTCGTATCTTGTTCAGACCGATAAATAGAGCTGAGGTTATAGTTAAAACTGCTAGTAGAAAACCGAAATAACTAGTGATAGTAGGCATGACGAGGCTAAATGAAATACGTTATTTTTATCCATATGTTTATAAAGCACTTCCCTAAGTTTCTATTTTTGAAAGATACGCGGATGGATAAGTAAAAATACTAATTGAAAAAATATATTCAATTGAAAGTTTTTGATTCATCTATTATTATGATTATAGATGATACTAACAAAAATCTTGTGACATAGGTAAGAAATCAATTCATCATCTGTCTCTCTATCCCGCAATTCGGAATCAAGGGATTCATTGAACAACTCTTGAGTTTTCAAAACAAATATTCTTATTATAAAGAATTTATAAACAATAATTTAATATATAAATCTAGTAAATATATAAATCTATTAAATGGATTCTAAATAATTAGAAAGAAAAAAAAAAAAAAAAAAGAAAAATAATAAATAAACTATGTTGTGTAACTTGATTCCAAAAATGAAATGCTCTTTGAATCGCTGAAGAATGAATGACCTTATAATGCCCTTTATTTATGAAATTGTATTCCCACTAATTAGATTTTATGTAGTGGGTTCATTTCCATAAAATCTTTTTTAAAAAGAAAAAAAGTATCGCACGATCAGATCACTCGAAACTAGGTTCTCCATTTATTCTTATTCTTTCCATATTAAAAACATTCTTCTAATTAGTTGAAGAACGATCGTTTGAGTCTAATATAAAACAATAATGCGTGCATTACGAATATTTATTATTCTTCTATTCGTTGTTCTGTTTCGTTCATCGAATCCTATGTACTACTGTTACTTGTTACTGGACGACTAACCAATTCCTTAAAATAAAAAAAGATTCAAACAAAAATATAACTACAAACACAAAAGAAATATTTCGAGATTTCACGTCTAATTTCATTGAATTTTGGGACTATTAGAATCTGCTTCCTAAATTATTATAAACCAACCAGTCGGATTCACATTTTACCCAATCTTCGCTTTCTAGCCCGAAGCCAATAACCGATAGAATCCTTAATACTACAGACAGGCATTTTCAGAATTTTCTATTGAATGAATGGTATATGATTCTACATCGACAAGCAGCAAGAAAAGAAGAAACAAATTATATTATTTAGTTTTAGTGCTTCATTTTGATACTTATTGTGAAATTGCGTTGCTGCGTCAGAAGAAGGATAGCTATACTGATTCGGTATACTCTAAAAACACCCTCGGTACAATATTGACGATCTTACAAAGATAAAATTTCAGTTAATTTCCATTTACTGATCTCATCTTTTACGGAATCGATCCCCCTTTTGACTGTACAAGAATATGTGGAGCTCGGCATGTCTGGAAGCACAGGAGAACGTTCTTTTGCTGATATTATCACCAGTATTCGATACTGGGTCATTCATAGCATTACTATACCTTCTCTATTCATTGCAGGTTGGTTATTCGTCAGCACGGGTTTAGCTTACGATGTTTTTGGAAGCCCTCGTCCAAATGAGTATTTTACAGAGAGCCGACAAGGAATTCCATTAATAACTGGCCGTTTTGATTCTTTGGAACAACTCGATGAATTTAGTAGATCTTTTTAGGAGGACCAAATGACTATCGATAAAACTTATCCTATTTTTACAGTGCGATGGTTAACTGTTCACGGACTAGCTGTACCTACCGTTTCTTTTTTAGGGTCAATATCAGCAATGCAATTCATCCAACGATAAACCTAATCCGAATTATAGAGCTATGACACAATCAAATCCGAACGAACAAAATGTTGAATTGAATCGTACCAGTCTTTACTGGGGGTTATTACTCATTTTTGTACTTGCTGTTTTATTTTCCAATTATTTCTTCAATTAAATAAAAGAAAATACTAAATAATAGTACGAATTATCTTATCCCATTCGGAAGGATATCATCTCATAATTATCTATGACTGTTTCTGTCTCTAGCACGACCACTTGATGAAATGGGGAGGGAAGTGGGACAAATGGCCGAGACTACTGGAAGGATTCCTCTTTGGATAATCGGTACTGTAACTGGTATTCCTGTGATCGGTTTAGTTGGTATTTTCTTTTATGGTTCATATTCCGGCTTAGGTTCATCTCTGTAATAATCGGATGAACTGAGTTGGAGACATGAAAGCGTAAGAACTCAACAGGATCCCCCTCAAATCAGAAAAAAAGAGGGGGTAGGTCCCGTTGAGCTCTTACTAATTAGAATTAGACTAATTTATTCATATAAATGAAAAAATGGATCTTTCCTATTTTTTCAAAAAACTTCATTTCTTTCTGATTCTGAATTGCTTCAAAAAAAAAATTGATTCAGACCATCTCTTTCGCGATCGTATCGGTCGATACTTTCATTTCAAAGCGAAAAAAAGAAAGAGAGAATCACTCGATTCCCTCTTTCTGGATGATACAATCCCAATATAACAATATTATATTTCTATCGATCAGATATCACAAACCCTTTAAATAGATTAAAATATACTAATAGAATTTTCTATAGTTATTTTAATATAAAATAGAATTGAAAAATTCATTGAATTTGTTCACTACTTATGTAATAAATCGAAAAAAAGGTTCTGATAAACCGGGAAAAATTGAAACTAAGAATAGAGATCTTTGACGAACGGGATCAAGAATAATTCATTAGTTTATTATTTCGACACCAGAACAAGAAAAGGAATTTTTCTGGTATCGAATACTAGAAAGATGCATAATTCCTTCTAGAATCCTTTGTTCCCTTCATTTTTTTTCTATTCTCCATTTACTTATCTTATTTTTAATATCTACTCTATTTTTATTCTATTAGAATAAAAATAGACACATTCAATGACATTTCAATCTGGCACCAGTGACATAATAATCATAATAATACCGCTCCTATTTGTATTGTAAAAAACAAAGAAATAAAGAAGAGGTAAAATAGTCTTCCTGACAATATAATATCCATACTATGACTAGTAATGCGGTACAAGTAATTACCGAAATAGGGTCGAAAAAGAATAAAAAAAAAAACAAGGGAAAAAGTTTTTCATAATTTTTTGATCATACATAATTAAATTATAGAATTGCCAACAAGAATTTGGTTTTTTTTACGAACTTTATTTGATAAATCCCCAGATTTAGAAATTCATTTCGGACAATTGAACCTTCTCAAACTGTTTCTTTTTAAGAACTAAAAAGATTTGTGCCAAAATAACAGATGCAAAAAAGAACAAAAGGCCTTGGACACGTAATGGATCTTGAAGGACGATTTCCGCATCTCCCTGACCAAATCCTCCCACATTAGGATTACTCGTTAATGGTTGATCAAGTTTGATGGATTCGCCCTCTGAAACAAGAAGTTCTGGTCCTGGAGGGATAATATCAACCACTTGACGCCCATTCGCTGCATCCACTATGGTTATTTCATATCCTCCTTTTTCTTTTCGTATTATTTTGCTTACTATCCCTGCTGCTGTAGCATTATAAACATTATTATTACTCTTACTCCCGTCGGGATAAATCTGACCCCTTCCCCTGTTCCCGCCTACGTATATGGGATATTTTAAGAAGTGAACATCTTTCTTAGTCGCAGGGTCCGGGGAAAGAATAGGAAAGGTGATTTCACTATATTTCTGACCAGGAACAGGACCTATCACAAGAATATTTTTTTTAGTGGGACGATAGCTCTGAAAAGAAAGATTGCCCATCTTTTCTTTAATCTCGGGAGAAATACGATCGGGGGGGGCTAATTCAAACCCCTCGGGTAAAATAAGAACAGCCCCCACATTCAAACCACCCTTTTTACCATTCGCAAGAACTTGTTTCAGTTGCATATCATAAGGAATTCGAACAACTGCTTCAAATACAGTATCAGGAAGTACCGCTTGTGGAACCTCGATATCCACGGGCTTATTAGCTAAATGGCAGTTGGCGCAGACAATACGGCCGGTTGCTTCTCGTGGATTTTCATAACCCTGTTGTGCAAAAATGGGATATGCATTTGAAACGGGTGCCCAAGTTATTATATATATCATGAGTGATACGGAAATAGATCGAGTAATCTCTTCCTTTATCGAAGAAAAGGTATTTCTAGTTTGCATGGTCCAATCATTGAGCCCAAAAATTTCTACAATAAAATTAGGTAGGTCCCTAGTATAGTTCCCTATCCATGATTCTGCTATTTACTGAAATAAAGTTACTCGAATATAGGAGGCATCCTTCGCGATGGGTAGAAGGAATAAGTACAATTTTGAATGTTTTACTTATGTACAAAGTAACAAACATTATATTTTTCAGTCATTCATTGAATGATAAATCACTACAAGTGAGGGAGATACACGATTTAAATAACGGAAGATCCAATATTTTAAAATTGTGTCAAGAATGACTGGAAAAGTGGAAACAAGACCGGATATAATTTGATCGTTATGAGAAAATCCAAAATCTTTGTAGACAGAACCAATCATTAGTTCCCAACCATGGGGTGAATGAAATCCTATACATAAATCAGTTAATAAAAGAATAGAAAAAGCTTTTATTGTGTCGCTTAAGTTATATAGGAACTCTTGAACCCAAGAGTTAAGAATAACAAGTTCTTCATTACCAAGAATAGAATAACCACTTAGAATAACGAAACAGATTATATTTGTCGAGAAGTGCAAAATCATATGGATACGATCCTCATTGTGCATCTTGATCAATTGGATCGTTTCTTTGTAGATTCCGATACGAAGCTTTTGTAGATGTGTTTCTGGGTATTCCTTTAGCATTTCGTCCAAGAGAAAGAGTTCCTCTAATTCTAGAACTTTTTTTATAATACTCTTTTCTTGAATATCATTCAAAAAAATTTCGGATTGACCAGTATTCCACCAATTAGTAACCCAAGATTCTAGGCTTTTATTAAATGAAAGAGAGATCCACCAGGGCAAAAATACTATAGATGCAAGATATAGAAGGGGAATGAATGCTTTCTTCTTTTTCCATTTTTTCGTCTTTTATTTTTTAATGAACTCACTTCATTCGTTAACTCTCTACACTACTAATATTTATATCAAACATAAGTTCTATTACAAGTCATATGCATACTATTATGAATCCATTCCCTGTTTTTTAGTTTTTGATTTGTGATTTATTAGTTAATCCTTGAATTTCGAAATAATACAGAAAGAAAATAACAAAGAATCCACTTTTTTTTGTTACTGTGCAGTTGATTTACATACGGATCAAAATTTCGGACAAAGAAAGTTTTCTGGCTGTTCCGTATACGTCTGCTTTGGGTCAAATGAGCATTCTGAAGAAATTCCAGTTAAGTTATTATACTATTACTATGGTCTATAAAAAAGACTATTCTTTCATTTCAGTTTTATCCCTCTTGCTACGAACAAAATTCATTCTGAACTTCATTTTTCAAAAAACTTCAATTGGTACACGCAAGAAATAGGCCAATTCGGCAGCCTTTTGCTCAATTTCTCGTGGGGTCAGATTCTGATCGGTACGCGTCAAGGGAATGGCCCCTTGGCCTCTTATTTCCATATAAAGGACACGACGTGCATAAATACCCTCTTTAACTTCTATTCTGATGGACTGAATGTCTTTCATAAGGAATCGTAGGAAGATTCGACGATTTTTTCCAGGAAACCCCCAACGAAAAATAGACACTATTTCTTCTTTTCTATCGAATCGATCATAACCGCTACCTACATTCCACAAAATTGTGCACCACAAATAGGAGCTAATAAAGAGACCGGCAATCCCATAGAAAGACATTACGATCCCCTGTGGAAAAAAAATTATTTGCTGAGACGGAAATAAAGCTATCAAATCCCTACCAAGATAACTGGAAGTTCCAACCAATAAAAACCCTAATGAACCTAAAAAAAGGATAAAGGCCCAGCAGAAATTGCTGATTTTTCGAGATCCTCTTATAAATTCTATCCATATACGTTCTGATCGCCAATTCATACTAGATCTCGTTGCATTTTATTGGAATTAAGAGAATCAAAAAAAATCTATTTTACTTTTTTTGTTTCCGAAGTAACTCTAATCAACTAGCACTATTTTGATGTGAACCTTTACTTTAGATCTAAGTAATTCATCGAATTACTTAGATCTAAAATAATAACATCACCTTTATATGATTCCCTATAGATACCTACATCCATATAGGTATATTGATTTTATATCTCAAACATTTGTCGCCCGATCTCTTATCTATTTTCTATTTTGAAACTTATCTATTTTCTATTTTGAAATACTTCTAATTGATTTCCTCAGATATCATGTTTACGTATGTATAATCGCTTATGTTTGGAGTAAGCCACATGTTAGATTCTAGTCTACTAAATAGATAGCTGTGTTATCGTCAAAGTCTAAGTTTTGAAAAAAAAAAATAGACAGCATATTTAAAAAATCTTGTTTTTTTGAACATGAAGAAATAAAGAAGCCATTGCAATTGCCGGAAATACTAGGCCCACTAAAGGCACAAAAATAGAGGGTAAGGTGGTGAGAGTTGTCATAGAATGGATACCTCGACTTAATATTTTCATTGTTATATTAATAGTTTTACCTGTTATTTATTGATTGTTATAAAAGGTATCTTATAATTATACTAATTCAATATATAATTATACTAAGTAATATCTACGTGAGTATATATAGAAAAGGAATGAGGAATGTCGAATTAAATAAATGGACTTACTCATCTTTCGACATGAGATATATGTATCATAATAGACGTTTGCATTATTTTAGTTATTATCTTGTCTTAGCATTTTTTTTTAATAAAATTTCATAAAGATTTTCGTACAAATTCCCAAAAAGGTAGTTATAATCCGATCCAACAACAAGGATTCTTAGTAAAACTAGAGATCCGCTAGAGATGTAGAAAGATGCAAGACTCTATGCCGCTATTTGCTATAGTTGAAGTATATATACACATGTAATGTTAAGAAGGGAGCATGAAATTCATTTTCTTCCCCGTGCCAAATTTTGCGGAAGAAATAAAAAAAAAAAGAATTCATTTTTTAAGTTAAGTAAGGCTTTACTTGATTGAATTTTGATTCGAGGGAACGAAAGCGTGGAGCTGAAATAACTCACTCACAACACCTTTTAAAGGATTACGTGGTACGATTAGATCGAATAAGCCCTTATCGAATAAAGATTCAGCCTCCTGTGAACCCTCAGGGACTGCCTTATTCAATGTTTGTTCAATTACTCTTTTACCCGCAAATGCGATGTAGGCATTCGGTTCGGCAATAATGATATCCCCCAACATACCAAAACTAGCTGTCACCCCACCAGTAGTAGGAGATGTAAGGATTGCTACATAGAATAATTTTTTATTTGATTGATAATCATATAAAGCGGAAGATATTTTTGCCATTTGCATCAAGCTCAAACTTCCTTCTTGCATGCGTGCTCCTCCCGAAGCACACACTAAAATAAGAGGTAAAAATTGATTGGTAGCATACTCGATCAAACGGGTGATTTTCTCTCCTACTACGGATCCCATACTACCCCCTATAAACTGAAAATCCATAACCCCAATTGCTACTGGAATATCATTTAATTTACCTGTGCCTGTTTGAATAGCCTCAGTTAATCCTGTCTTTCTTTGATAAGAAGAAAGACGATCTTTATAAGTATAAAGTTGATTCTCCGAATCAAATTGAATGGGATCCAAAGAGACCATGTCTTCATCCATAGGGTCCCAAGTACCTGGATCAATCAAAAGTTCGATTCTATCTGAACTACTCATTTTCAAATGGTATCCACATTGTTGACAAATATTCATTTTTGATTTAAAAATTTTCTTATAATTTAATCCATAACAATTTTCGCATTGAACCCACAAATGCCTGTATTTTTTAGTTAGATCTAGATCATTAGAACGTTCTGTTGTAGTTAAATTTTTTCTATGCGTGCTAGTTCTTATACTGAAACTCTCACTTTGACTACTATTTCCACCTTCAGCACAAATAGAACTATAAATGTAACTGTCACTGTAATTGTGACTACCACTTAAAATGTAACTATCAATACAGATTTGAGTCCAAAGATAACTGTCAATGCAACTATTAATGTGATTATTCCAACTATATTTAGTATCATACATGTACTGATCATAGTGGGAATCATCACTCTTAGATACATTATTTTGATAAGTAGAGTTCCGAAAACTATAAAAAGAACTTTCTAGTTCACTTACAAAAGAAGGATCATTGTCAATCTCAAAAATTTGATTTTCAATATCCAAATAGATGGAATAACTGCAGCTATTACTATCCCTAACTAAAAAAGTGTCATCAGATATGAAATTCCGAATGCCGACTAAATCATCAACAGTACTGTAACTAGAATTGTAACTATCACTATGACTAGGAATGTTTTTATTCATATTATTTATAATTGATCCTTCACTTTCAATAGGACCAAGACTA
>NW_026124110.1:20000-25270 GCF_025177605.1 Cucumis melo
GAACAAAGTTGAGTAGAAAAACTTATTAGATACCATTGCTTCTGTGGTATCTAATAAGTTCTACCTACTATTGGATTTGAACCAATGACTCCCGCCGTATGAAAGCGATACTCTAACCACTGAGTTAAGTAGGTCATTTATCATCACAAAGAAAAAAAAATGAGCCCTATCACATCGATAGATTATAAATCGAATATTATTGATAAGCAATACCAATCAAACAAATCAACAAAATAGATTATAGAATATTCATCTTGACAAGAAATTATCTACATGATAAGATATGTATCACAAGGGCTATAGCTCAGTTGGTAGAGCACCTCGTTTACACGCGCGCCAATGTTTTTCAGAGAAGTACATCATGTAATCAAAAAAGTTGATCTTATTGAGAAATCGATGTCTTACTCTATTACTTTTAGGGAACAAAACAAGAGAACAGTAGCCTGACAAAAAGTTCGGTCCGAATCGAGTGCCCCATTTAGGCACTAAAAAAATCCATCATTGATTTGAGATATTGATAAGGTGAATACCCAGTCTATTCAATGCTAGGCATAATGAGTATCAGGACCTCAAAAAAAATGATCTTTCGTCCTATCTTATGAACAACTTTAAGGTGTATGAAGTTTCATATTTTATTCTTTAAGCAGAAGCAGGACGATAGAGATTCCATTTAACTTAAGTTGATCTAGGTCAGAAGCATACCTACGTCAGGATAACCCCTTCTTTGAAAAACTTTGGTAGTGCTCCGAGATTCGAATCAAAATAATGAATCAGAGCACATGGAACCATCTCCCTTTCTTTCTGTCAAGAAAAAATATGGTAGACTAACTTATTTATAACAGTTAATGAAAGAGCCCAATGCAAAAAAATGCATGTTGGGTCTTTGAAACAGTTCAAATCATTTTGATAATAATAAGTTTGATCTGTTTTACCGAGAAGGTCTACGGTTCGAGTCCGTATAGCCCTATATTATTAATAATTCAAAAATAGAATCGTTTTCCTTTCCTCATTATTGTTTGTATTGTTTGTAATTGGCCACTTGATTTGGTTCATCATTAATGTCTTATCTTTGTAGATGAATTACATATGAAAATTTTCCTATTTTCCCATACAAAATCAAGAAATTAGTAATACTTCTTTTCTTTGGGATACCTACCCAATTCTAGTAAATTTTTGGAGTCAAAATCATGACATGAAACCGGTTAAAAACTCCACCATAACCCAATGCAAATCGAATGCACTAGTAAATCACATGGATCTAGGAACGACTTACTGTATTTTATTTGTGGACAAGCTAGAGTTTGAGAAACGAAGATCTTTGGTAACTTTCATTGTAAACATTCTCAAATAGGCTTTTCTGTTGGTATACCTTATCTAGTAAAGCACAAAACTAAAGTAGTCGTCTTCTCTTTCCTTCTTCAATCACTAAAAGTTCCTAAATGGAAATTCCGACTATATGTATCCTCTCTATATAAATATATAATATTTAATATATATTTATTATGGATATAATAGATATTATATAAATAGGATTATAGTGGATGAATCTTCAAACGAGACATGTACCGATCGACTAATCCGGTATATTTTCCACATTGATAGGAGTACGTTTATGTTTCTGCTTTACGAATATGATATTTTCTGGGTATTTCTAATAATATCAAGTCTTATTCCTATTTTGGCATTTCTAATTTCTGGAGTTTTAGCCCCTCTTAGCAAAGAGCCAGAGAAACTTTCGAGTTATGAATCGGGAATAGAACCAATGGGCGATGCTTGGGTACAATTTAGAATCCGTTATTATATGTTTGCTCTAGTTTTTGTTGTTTTTGATGTTGAAACAGTTTTTCTTTATCCGTGGGCAATGAGTTTTGATGTATTAGGGGTATCCGTCTTTATAGAAGCTTTAATTTTCGTGCTTATCCTAATTGTCGGTTTAGTTTATGCATGGCGAAAAGGAGCATTGGAATGGTCTTAGTTTTTGAATATTCAGACAATTAAAAAAAACATTGAGACAGTTATGAATTCCATCGAGTTTCCCTTACTTGATCGAACAACCCAAACTTCAGTTATTTCAACTACATCAAATGATCTTTCAAATTGGTCAAGACTCTCCAGTTTATGGCCGCTTCTCTATGGTACCAGTTGTTGCTTCATTGAATTCGCTTCATTAATAGGTTCACGATTCGACTTTGATCGTTATGGACTGGTACCAAGATCTAGTCCTAGACAGGCAGACTTAATTTTAACAGCGGGTACGGTAACAATGAAAATGGCTCCTTCTTTAGTAAGATTATATGAGCAAATGCCTGAACCAAAATATGTTATTGCTATGGGAGCATGTACAATTACAGGAGGGATGTTCAGTACCGATTCTTATAGTACTGTTCGGGGAGTCGATAAGTTAATTCCTGTCGATGTGTATTTGCCGGGTTGTCCGCCTAAACCCGAGGCTGTTATAGATGCTATAACAAAACTTCGTAAGAAAATATCTCGAGAAATCTATGAAGATCGAATTAAGTCTCAAGAGGAAAATCGGTGTTTTACTACCAATCACAAATTTCATGTTGGCCCAAGTACTAATACTGGAAATTACGATCAAGGATTACTCTATCAACCATCATCTACTTCAGAGATCATCCCTCCTGAAACTTTTTTCAAATACAAAAGTGCAGTCTCTTCCTACGAATTAGTAAATTAGGCCGTATACTTTTTTTGTACAGAATAACAAAGCAAAGAACGAGTGAATCTTCATCAATTTTTCATTGTAAATGGGAAATACTTATACAAATAAAAATAAAAAAATGGGGGGGGGAGAAGATGCAGGGTAATTTGTCTTCTTGGCTAGTCAAACATGGACTGGTTCATAGATCTTTGGGTTTCGATTACCAAGGAATAGAGACTTTACAAATAAAGCCCGAGGAATGGCATTCCATTGCAGTCATTTTATATGTATATGGTTACAATTATCTACGTTCCCAATGTGCTTATGATGTAGCACCAGGCGGACTGTTAGCTAGTGTGTATCATCTTACGAGAATCGAGTATGGTATAGATCAACCGGAAGAGGTATGCATAAAAGTATTTGCCGCAAGGATAAATCCTAAAATTCCGTCTGTTTTCTGGGTTTGGAAAAGTGCGGATTTTCCAGAAAGGGAATCTTATGATATGTTGGGAATTTCTTATGATAATCATCCACGTCTAAAGCGTATCTTAATGCCTGAAAGTTGGGTAGGATGGCCCTTACGTAAGGATTATATTGCCCCCAATTTTTATGAAATACAAGATGCTCATTAAATAATACGAAACTAATCTTCACTTCGACAACTCAAGATATTCAAATACATTTTTACGTTCTCTTATAGATATAGCATAGTAATTGAAGTCTCATTCATCTTATTATTATTGATTAAAAAAAATACAATTAGAGATTTGGTGAGATTATCCAATTTGTAAGATACTTATTTTGGATGAGCCACAAGCTAATAGGATGAACTAAATGAGTTCTGCATTATGAACTATGTATCACGCATATGACTTATAGATGTGCTTTAAAAAGTCACATAGGGTGAAATGAAGAAATATAATATGAAAAGAGAATCGGATTCTATTTGTACTGTATCTGAGATGAATCTTGGCCATTCCCGCCTTTCAACTCCCCTAGACTAGACTTTTGGGTCTTATAAGGAACTAATTGAAACTTTCAAATATGTATAAAATAGGAATTGAACGCCAGGAGACAGAGTATGAACAAATAAAAAAGAAGAGGAAACAAAAGAAAATTCTTTTCTTTTACATATCTATATACATCCTTTACATATTTCTATAAATATCCTCTTTATCTTTACTTGTCTATTTTCGACATCTATAAATAGAGTAAAAAATATATATAGTTTAGTTAAAGGGTAGATTTCCAGACATCATCATGTATCAGTATTTTTCATGATCTATATTATTAATGAATCCGTAGAATAGATACTCATACAAATTCATGATGTGCCAAGAACCAGATTTGAACTGGTGACACGAGGATTTTCAGTCCTCTGCTCTACCAACTGAGCTATCCCGGCCATTTCCGACACATTATCCTTATTTTAATAGATGACTTTGGTCTATGTCAATTGTAAATAAGAAAAAAGGTATTCCAAAGTCTTCTTTTTGAAGATATACGAAATTTCAGGGCTTGGATAAGCCTTTCGAAGTTTCAGTACAGTAGACAGTTAATCATTCAAATTTCACAGATTACTTGCGCAAGGATGTTCGTTTGTACGTCTATCATATAGAATATATACCACAAGCCTTGTGATAAGAAATCAAATTTCCGCTCAAATACGCTTGTGAAAGAGTCGAATGAATGAGAAACATAACAAAGTCTGAATTGCTAATGAACGGATAAATAATTAAAGAGGCCAACGGGCCTTTTTAGGGTTTTGGGGATAGAGGGACTTGAACCCTCACGATTTTAAAAGTCGACGGATTTTCCTCTTACTATAAATTTCATTTTTGTCGTTATTGACATGTAGAATGGGACTCTATCTTTATTCTATTCGATCTGATTAATCAATTCTTCAAAAGATCTATCAGACTATGATGGAGTAAATGATTTGATCAATGAATATTCGATTATTTTTTCAACTTGTAGATCTTGGAATCGATTCATAACAATTCGTTCATTTTTATATATAATTTTATATATATATATAAATATAAATATAAAAAATTATAGAAATATAAAAAATAGAGATTCGAGTTGTCATTAATCAATATAGTATTTCAGTACGTAATACGTTTATCTTTCATCGTTTCTGGAGTTTCGATGGAAGGATTCATTCCTTTACTAACGCAACGTCGTCAACTCCATTTGTTAGAACAGCTTCCATTGAGTCTCTGCACCTACCCTTTTTTTTCGGAAAAAAGGATTTGGCTCAGGATTGCCCATTTTTAATTCCAGGGTTTCTCTGAATTTGAAAGTTATCACTTAGTAGGTTTCCATACCAAGGCTCAATCTAATTAAGTCCGTAGCGTCTACCGATTTCGCCATATCCCCCTCTTTTAAGATTAGTATCGCATTATGATGTCCTTCCCCGTTTTCTTTCATTTGTATTATACTGGAACCACTCAAGTCATTAGAATACCGATTCCTCTATTGAAAAGTGTTTCCTCCTATTGGATTTCTTGTCTATCTTCTTTCATCTCTCTCTTCTCTATCGGAGACCCATATTTGTTCCGATCCAAAATGATTCTATCATTTCTGTATCTGCAATTCAATATAT
>NW_026124111.1:0-15000 GCF_025177605.1 Cucumis melo
GAATACAACCAACTATCATTAAGAATTTCATCTTTGGACCAAAAGCAGGCAAGGGGTGGAATACCACAAAGAGAAAGGGTACCTAATAAAAAAGCATTTTTTGTAATTGGCACATGCTTTGTTAAACCACCCATAAGAACCATATTCTGACTTTTATCTGGAGAATATCCAACAACCGATTCCATTGAGTGAATAATGGACCCCGATCCTAAAAACAACAACGCTTTTGAATAAGCATGAGTAATCAAATGAAATAAAGCAGCCTGATAAGACCCCATACCCAAAGCTAACATCATATAGCCCAATTGAGACATTGTAGAATAGGCTAAACTTCTCTTAATATCTTTTTGAGCAAGAGCTAAAGTAGCTCCAAATAGTACTGTTATTATACCTATCAAAGCTATTAGATTCATGATGTAAGGTATTACTATAAAAAGCGGAAGAAGCCGAGCAACAAGAAAAATTCCCGCTGCTACCATGGTAGCAGCATGTATAAGAGCCGAAATGGGGGGTAGGACCCTCCATAGCATCAGGTAACCATACATGAAGAGGAAATTGAGCAGATTTAGCAACTGCACCTGCAAATAATAGGACGGCGCACAAAGTAACAAATAATAAATTAACCTCATTATTATCAATCAAGTTATTGAATATTTTAAATAAATCCCGAAATTCAAAACTCCCCGTTGTCCAATAAAGACCTAAAATTCCTAATAATAAACCAAAATCCCCTACGCGATTAGTTACAAATGCCTTTTGACAAGCATTCGCCGCAGTAGGTCGAGTGAACCAAAAACCTATTAATAGATAAGAACACATTCCAACCAATTCCCAAAAAATATAAATTTGGATCAAATTCGAACTAGTAACTAATCCAACATTGACGTATTGAACAAACTCATATACGCAAAAAATCTCAAATATCCTTGATCATGAGACATATAATTGTCACTATAAATAAGAACCATAATTCCAACAGTCGTGATTAATATTGCCATAATACAAGTAAGTGGATCGATCAAGTAGCCCAACTCTAAAGAAAAATCATTATTGATAGTCCAAGACCATACATATTGATAGATATAACTAGTATTTATTTGATCAATAGACAGATAAACTGCAAAAATCATAACTATACTTAACAATAAAATACTCGGAAAAGACCACATACGTCGAAGGTTTTTGGTTGCCGTCGGAAAAAGTAGAAGGCCCACTCCTATTAAGATAGGAATTGGAAGTGAGATGAACGGTATGATCCATGAATATTGATATGTATATTCCATAAAAAAGTATATTAAATTCCTAATTAATTTTTCTGATTCACCAGCTCTTATCTCTTTTCAAAAGGATCAGTTAATAACAAATTTAAATATCCAAAACGGAAATAGAATTTTATTTTTCTATTCTTAATTTTTTGCCAAATACTTCAAATATTTCAAGTCACGAAGTTACAATTGTTCAAATAAGATGAGATGATCCATTGAAACTATTAATGAACACACCCATTACTTTTAAGTAAAATTTTTTGACAATATAGAAACTGCAAATTTTCTTTATTATTTAGTATGCATTACAAAAATTCCCCGCTCTAGAGCAAGAAAGAATAATTAGACCAAAAACACTATTTTATTTTGGTATCAATCATAAAAGACAGTCTACAAGTTGATCCAGTAAAATAAGACTTCTTTGTATTAAATTCTACGAATCATTAACAATTTTTTTTTGACAAAATAACATTATATATATTGTTTTTTCTTTGTTTCTAATCTAATAATTTCGAATTTTCGATAGCTATATTAGGAGTATACTATAATTTCAATAATAAATGGATAATAAATAGTAAAGAACAATTCATTTTGAACAATAGATGTCTTTCACATCCAACTATAGTAATGAATAATCAATTATAATTTTGTAATGGCAGTTCCAAAAAAGCGCACTTCTATATCAAAAAAACGGATTCGGAAAAATATTTGGAAAAGCAAAGGGCGTCGGGCAGCGTTGAAAGCTTTTTCGCTAGCAAAATCTCTTTCAACGGGTAATTCCCAAAGTTTTTTTGGGGGACAAATCAAATAAATACTGAAAGATTGGAATAATCTGAATTGGTTTGACTCAAAAAACAGCCTAGTAAAAGTTCGTTTATAATTTTTATATTTTATATATATATTTTTTATATATTAAATATAAATTTTTTTTTATCAAAGCAATTAGTGTAATTTTCCTAATGTTTTGAGCGGATAAATATGAAATTCTTTTTCCTTTTTGTAGGCTATGTAAAAAAAAAATAATAAATCGTTTGTTTACTCAATTAAAAAATGGAAAATGGTACTTTTTTGTTCAAAGAATAAAAAAGGTTGACCTTTCTTTTTCATATCTTTGTTTTATCATTTTCGAGATGGGGAAAATATGAATCCCCATCGCCCCACTAAACCAAAAAGTTTTTGTTGATTTTTGATTTTATTATCTATTTTCGATATTATATATAATATCGAAATATAGAAGAGCAAATAGTAAACTGAAACTCTTTATTAAAAATTTAATAAGACATTGAAACGATGACATTAGTTGATTAAGTTAAAACCTTCTTTTTGAATTCTATGAACCCTTACCTTATTTCTTTTCTCGAAATCATTATTACTATTATAGATATAGAATATATCTCGCCGAATACATAATGAAATTGGTTTGCAAAATCCTATAAAATAAAACTATTATTAAAAAAATAAAACTATTATTAAATGAAGAAAATTGACACCTTAAATTCTTATTGAAATAAATGAAATCGGATAAGATTTTTATTGGAAACGCTCAAATCTCCTATTTTTTTCCCTTTAATGAAATTATCATTTAAAGATAAAGAGTTTTTTATCCACGATAAATATTTTGTAAAAAATATTCCATTTAATTGCAAATTCATTCTATTTTTTTCAATCTCGACGATTGAATAATAATAGGTTATTATGATTTCGAGAAAGCCGCTATGGTGAAATCGGTAGACACGCTGCTCTTAGGAAGCAGTGCTAGAGCATCTCGGTTCGAGTCCGAGTGGCGGCATGCCATTTTTTTTTTATAAAAAAAAGTTCTATAATAGAATTAATAATTCAAGTCCCAGATATTAATTCAAATAATTGAATTGCGGGACCTTTAAATTTATTTTTTTATGATATTTTTAACTTTCGAGCATATATTAACTCATATATCTTTTTCGGTCATTTCAATTGTCATTACAATTCAGTTAATAACCTTATTAATCAATGAAACCGTAGGACTCTATGTTTCGTCAGAAAAGGGCATGATAGTTACTTTTTTCTGTATAACAGGATTATTAGTTACTCGTTGGATTTATTTGAGGCATTTACCATTAAGTGATTTATATGAATCATTACTATTTCTTTCATGGGCTTTATCCATTATTCATCTATTTGCTTATTTAAAAAAAATATAAAAACCATTTAAGTGTAAGCGCAATAACCGCGCCAAGTACTATTTTTACACAAGGTTTTGCTACTTCAGGTTTTTTAACTGAAATGCATCAATCCCCACTATTAGTTCCCGCTCTCCAATCTCATTGGTTAATGATGCACGTAAGTATGATGGTATTAGGTTATGCAGCTCTTTTATGTGGATCATTATTTTCAGTAGCTCTTATAGTGATTACATTTCAAAAAGCTATAAGAATTTTTGGTAAAAACAATAATTTATTAAATGCGTTATTTTCCTTTGATGAGATCCAATACATCAACGAAGGGAACTATTTTGTAAGAAACACTTCCTTTTTTTCTTCGAAGAATTATTATAAGTCTCAACTGATTCAACAATTAGATCATTGGAGTTATCGTATTATTAGTCTAGGGTTTATCTTTTTAAGCATAGGTATTCTTTCAGGGGGCAGTATGGGCTAATGAGACATGGGGATCGTATTGGAATTGGGACCCAAAGGAAACTTGGGCATTTATTACTTGGACGATATTTGCAATTTATTTACATACGCGAACAAATAAAAATTTTGAAGGTGTAAATTCCGCAATTGTGGCCTCTATGGGTTTTCTTATAATTTGGATATGCTATTTTGGGGTCAATCTATTAGGGATAGGGCTACATAGTTATGGTTCATTTACATTAACATCTAATTGAATTCATTCAAGAAAGGGCCTGACGAACACAAACATGGAGGGGTATAGATAAGAAAATTGTGTGTAAGACATCGAGAACCCTTTGAATCACTACATTACTTGATTCAAATGGTTCTCACAAAAGCCAAATGTATGAGGAAGTCCAATTCATTTTTTTATTTAACTTAAGAAAAAAGACTTCTTTTTTTTATTGTGCAACGAATGATTAAAAAAAATTATTATAGTATTGCTGTTTCATTTTTTTATGAAAACTATCTAGCAAAATAATTAGATAAAATAGCTTCGACCTTGTCAACTGATAGTGAGAAAACAAAATCTGGATAAATACCAATACCTATGACAGGTATAAGGATAGAGATCGCAACAAACAACTCTCGTGGTCCCGAATCAAAAAAATAAGAATTTTTAGCATTAAAAAGCTTGTATCCATAGAACATCTGGCGTAACATAGATAATAAATAAATGGGAGTTAATATAATTCCAATTGCCATTACCAAAGTAATTACTATTTTTGCCATTAAAAGATATTTTTGGCTAGTAATTATTCCAAAAAAGACTATTAATTCTGCAACAAAACCGCTCATACCAGGCAATGCAAGGGAAGCCATCGATAAGATACTGAAAGTCATAAATATTTTTGGAATTGGGATAGCCAGTCCTCCCATTTCATCGAGATAAACCAGACGTATTCTATCATAACTTGTTCCTGCCAAGAAAAAAAGTGCAGCGCCAATAAATCCATGAGAGATTATTTGTAAAATAGCTCCATTCAGTCCCGTATCGCTTATAGAACCAATTCCTATAATTATGAAACCCATATGAGAGACGGAGGAATAAGCTATTCTTTTTTTTAAATTGCGTTGACCCGAAGATGTTGAAGCTGCATAGATTATTTGAATTATGCCTAATATGATCAACCAGGGTGAAAAGATAGAATGGGCGTGGGGTAATAATTCCATATTGATCCGAACCAATCCATATGCTCCCATTTTTAATAAGATTCCGGCTAGAAGCATACAAGTACTGTAATGTGCCTCTCCGTGGGTATCTGGTAACCATGTATGTAAGGGTATAATCGGTGATTTGACAGCAAAAGCAATAAGAAATCCGATATAGAATAGTATTTCTAGTGCTATAGGATACGATTGATTAGCTGATGTTTCAAAATTTAAAGTTGGTTCATTAGAACCATATAAACCGATACCCAGAACTCCCATTAACAAAAAAATGGAACCTCCCGCAGCTGTACAAAATAACTTTGTAGCTGAATACAACCGTTTCTTTCCGCCCCACATCGATAGAAGTAGATAAACGGAATTAATTCTAACTCCCACATGATAAAAAAGAGTAAGAGGTCTCGAGCAGAAAATGATCCTATTTGACCACTATACATTGCTAACATTAGAAAATGGAATAATCGGAATCTCGAGTAACTGGCCAAGCCGCTAAAGTAGCTAAAGTGGTGATAAACCCCGTCAGTAAAATGGGTCCTATGGAAAGTCCATCGATTCCCAATCTCCAGTAAAAATCCAAAAAAGGGATCCATTTATAATCCTCCATCAATTGGATTAATGGATCGTCTAATTCGAAATGATAACAAAACGCATAGGTTGTTAGAAGCAGCTCGAGTACACAGATACATATAGTATACCATCTCATTACTTTATTTCCTCTATGAGGGAAAAAGAAAAGTAATAAACCCGCAAATATTGGAAAAACTACAACTGTTGTTAACCAAGGAAAATAATTCGTAGTAAAAACAAGATACACTTGGACTAAAAAAACCCATGTTCGAAAATAAAATAAAAAAAAATATATATATGTATATTTATTTTCGAGCACGAGTTTTTGTCGGTAAAAAAGAAATCAAATGTATTCAAGGGGGCTTTTAGAGAACGTATCAATAAGCTAGACCCATGCTTCGAGTTGTTTCATGCCATAAATAAACGCGAACACTCAAAAAATCTGTCGGACAGGCAGATTCACATCTCTTACAACCAACACAGTCTTCCGTTCGTGGAGCCGAAGCTATTTGCTTAGCTTTACATCCGCCCCAAGGTATCATTTCTAATACATCTGTGGGGCAAGCTCGGACACATTGAGTACACCCTATACATGTATCATAAATCTTTACTGAATGTGACATTGGATCTATAATTTTTTTTTAAGACTATAAATTTTCGATCGAGTAAATTTGTAAATGAATTATATATTTAGATACCAGATGAGTCAATAATTTATCAGAATTTTGATAATCAATCTACTTTCAGATTAACTCATGCGATAGGGCCAAGATACTTTGATTTTTTACGTTTTCGCAAACATTATCATGGATTACGTATGATACATATAATTTTACTTGATGAATATCATAATTTATCTCATAAATAAATATTACTTATTCAACAAATTCGATTGATTGATACGAGTGGATTTTCTGTTACGATAAATTGACGAAAGAATAGCTGGGCCAATAGCTGCTTCAGCGGCTGCAATAGCTATAACAAAAATTGAGAAAATATTCCCTTTTAATTGGCGACTATCAAAAAAATCAGAAAATGTTACGAAATTCATATTAACTGCATTCAGTATAAGCTCAAGACACATAAGGGCCCTAACCATATTTCGGCTTGTGATCAATCCATAGATACCGATAGAAAATAAATAGGCACTTATAATAAGTACATGTTCGAGCATGATTGACCAACTCCTTATCAATTCCGATTCATTTCAATATGAACAAAAATGTAATAGATTCAATTCAATTGACAAAAAAAAAGTACAGAACAAGAGAATATATTCGTAATCGATCGAATAAAAGAATTTTGAGTTTAGACCAAAAAATCTTCAAATAGAATTGAAGGGGAATGTGTGTGATAACATACAACAAAGTTTAAATTATGCTATTTCTAACTAAAGATTTATTACTGGCGAGCCACGGAAATTGCGCCGATCAAAGCAGCTAAAAGAATGATCGAAATGAGTTCAAATGGAAGAAAAAAATATGTTGATAAATAAATTCCAATTTGTTGACTATTACTTATTAAATCTTGCTCTAGAATCTGATTTGATCTTGTAGTCCAAATAATCCCATACCATGACGTATCTACAATAGTAGTCATTAGTGAAACAAAAATACTTGTACAAACCAGAAAAGTAACTCCATTCCCAACGGTCCAAAGATTAAAATCTTTGGAATATTCTGAACCCTTCATGAACATCACAGCAAATATGATTAAAACATTTATAGCTCCCACGTAAATAAGGAGTTGCGCAGCAGCTACAAACTGGGCGTTTGCTAGAATATAGAATAAGGATATAGAAACAAGAACCAGTCCCAACGAAAAAGCAGAATAAATGGAGTTGTTAAATAATAGTACTCCCATACTTCCTAATATAAGACCTGATCCCAACAAGACTACAAGAAAATCATGTATCGGTCCAGGCAAATCCATTATATGTAGTAAAAAAAGAGATAAATAAATCTAAATGTTTTTCATGACCTTATTGATCTGACCAGGAAAAAAAATGTATAATCAATTCCTAATTAAATATTAAGGGGTGTGAATTAATGTAGGTACAGTTATTCTATTAATCTTAGTCTTGATCTGAAAGAGTAAAGTAGATTGAAACTATATATTTCGAAATATATAGTTTCAATCTAAATTAAGCTACAATTCTCATGAATCAATAGTTTGGATTTGTAGGTAGTGACCAAACAAACAAAACGAAAGAAACCTCATGTCTTTAGATCAAAACAGAACCTTAGTAATTGTAAATTACTCTTTAATCAACAGATTGACTTATTTTAGACTTCAATTTGAGGCGAATTCGAATTCAAAATTGTTCTAATTGTATAATCATCAACTACTGACATTGGTAAACGACCCAAAGAAATTTGATTATAATTCAATTCGTGACGATCATAAGTAGAAAGTTCATATTCTTCAGTCATTGATAAACAATTTGTTGGACAATATTCAACGCAGTTACCACAAAATATACAGATCCCGAAATCAATACTGTAATTAAGCAATCGTTTCTTTCGAATATCCGTTTCCAATTTCCAATCAACAACGGGGAGATCTATAGGACATACACGAACACATACTTCACAAGCAATGCATTTATCGAATTCAAAATGGATTCGACCACGGAAACGCTCCGATGCTATTAATTTTTCGTAAGGATATTGAATAGTTACAGGCAAACGATTTGCATGGGATAAAGTAATCATGAAACCCTGACCAATGTACCTTGCAGCTCGTACTGTTTGTTGACCATAATTCATGAACCCAGTTACCATAGGGAACATATTATAATATCTCTAAAGAATTTTATGTTTGTTTCTTTCTCTTGTTTGAGCAAGTCGTGAATATAGAATATGGTATTCCTTTACAATGAAAAGAGTTGAAAAGATGTTGTTAATAATAGATTACCGAGAGATATAGGTAAAAGAAATTTCCATCCAAGATTTAATAGTTGATCTATTCTTAGTCGGGGTAAAGTCCATCTTGTTGCTATAGAAATGAACAAGAACAAATAAGTTTTCGCTAATGTAATAAAGATACTAATTGTCATTCCAAAGACTTCATACACTTTATTTATTTCAAATAGTTCATAACCTAATATGTATGGAATAGAGATATCCCAACCACCCAAGTAAAGAACAGTTACAAATAACGAAGAAACTAATAGATTTAGATAGGAAGCAACATAAAATAAACCAAATTTTATACCTGAATACTCAGTTTGATAACCCGCTACTAATTCTTCTTCTGCTTCTGGTAAATCAAAAGGTAATCTCTCGCATTCTGCTAAGGAAGAAATTAGAAAAATAACAAACCCTATAGGTTGACGCCACAAATTCCAACCCCAAAAACCATATTTTGATTGAGCCTCAACTATATCAACGGTACTAGAACTGTTAGATAATTATAGTCGGTAATAACATCACTGTTCTCATCGCTATTACAGAACCGTACATGAGATTTTCACCTCATACGGCTCCTTGAGGGCCTTAAATAAATCTAAGGAGCGTATCGGGATTATTTATCTTGTCTTGCTATGTTTTTTTTGTAGAATACTATAAGATAAAAATATACTATAAGATAAAAATCTATCGTGTGTCCCCAAATTAACCCAATAGAATTCTGTCTGTTATAATAATAAAGAAAAAGGTTACTTCTGAATTGATCTCATCCTTTAAAAAAAATTCTTTGTTGAGTAATAACTTAATTCTTTACTAAAATACTATTTATTATAAATATCAATAACCCATTGTTTTCAATTACGAAAAAAAAATTGGCTATTCCATTAGTTCATGAATTCGGACATGAATTCTATCTCTATGAATAGGGAGATAGGAAAGAAATGCATATAGTAATGGAGATAAGAAACAATAAAAAATATCTCTTTTTTTTTTTTTTTGTAATTGGATTCTTTCCATTTTTTTTCGTTCCTATTCTTCTTTCTGAGAAAAAGGGTACTTACTCAATAAGGGATTATTTCGTTTCCGATAGTCATTTATTTAATGGGTGGATAGGCGTATACTCTGGATCGGAATCGTGGGGAGTACTGCCTGATCATTTCTACAAACTTAAAGCCCCAATTCGTATTCTTTTTATATTATGCATTTTGCAAAAATGTCCTTCTCTCTCTTTTGGTTTTGGATAATTTTGAAAATCTCCATTACTAATCCTTTGTATATCTTGGTGTTTCTAACCATCCACTCATTTTTGCTCAATCGGCTGTGTTATGGTAATACACATATGGTAGTACATAAAAATAATAGTGAAAACTCAATCCGGTTGATCTTTTGAGTCCGCTTCAAGACAGGATAACTAGTGACCCAATCTTGGGGCTCTCTTGCGCCTATATTTTTTTCTGCTTAACTCTTATACATAGAAAATGAGACTTAATATTTTGACTGCTAATTTTTATTTATATAAGCTGTTTTCTTTCACTCATATAACTATCTGATTTAGTTCATTAATCCGAATAATAAATATAAAAATGAGGATATCTATTCAATGCATTTCAACCCTTTTCTCGAAAAAAAGTGGGAGAAGTTTATGTCTCAACGAATCACACGTAGAGATATTGATAATACACATAGAGTTAATGGTATTTCATAACTAATTGATTGAGCAGCAGCTCGTAGACCACCTAAGAAGGAATATTTATTATTGGATCCATATCCTGACATAAGAAGTCCGATGGGAGCAACACTTGAAATGGCAATCCATAAAAAAACACCGATAGGTAGATCGGCTAAAACAAGGCGATAACCAAAAGGAATTACTGAATAGCTTAGTAAAATTGATATGACTGCTATCGATGGTCCCATACTGAATAAGCGAGTATCACCTCTAGATGGAAGCAGATTTTCTTTAAAAAGTAGTTTTGTACCATCTGCTAAAGCTTGAAGAACTCCCAAAGGACCAGCATATTCAGGTCCAATCCGTTGTTGTATTCCTGCGGATATTTCTCTTTCTAACCATACAATTACTAGTACGCCTATTGTGATTCCCAATACAGTAGTCAAAATAGGGACAAGTACCCATAGAATTCCATAGAATTCTTTTAAGAATTCCAATCTCGAAAAAGAATTGATATCTTGGACTTGTGATGTATCAATTATCATTTTAACGATCAACTTCTCCCATAATGATATCTATGCTACCTAGTATTGTCATAATATCAGCCAATTTCATTCTTTTAACTAACTGAGGAAGAATTTGCAAATTGATAAAACCCGGCGGGCGAATTTTCCACCTCCAAGGAAAACCACCCTGATCCCCTATCAAAAAAATGCCCAATTCTCCTTTGGGGGCTTCGACTCTCACATAAAGTTCTTGTTTCGCCAATTCAAAAGTTGGCGAAGGTTTTTTACTAATGAATCGATAGTCAAAGTCATTCCATTCCGGAGACCTTGCTCGATCAAAAGATCGTATTTCTAAATTTTCATAAGGTCCCCCTGGAATTCCTTCCAAAGCTTGTTGAATAATTTTTACGGATTCCGTCATCTCAGCAAGTCTGACTAAATAACGAGCTAATGAATCGCCTTCTTTTTGCCACTGAACTTCCCAATCAAATTCGTCATAACACTCATAACGATCAACTTTACGAAGATCCCATGGTATTCCGGAAGCTCGTAGCATTGGTCCTGATAACCCCCAATTTATGACCTCTTCTCCAGAAATAATACCTACTCCCTCAACTCGTTCTAAAAAAATAGGATTTTGTGTAATAAGTTTTTGATATTCAGCAACCGCTGTCAAAAAATAATCGCAGAAATCCAAACATTTATCTATCCATCCATGAGGTAGATCAGCCGCGACTCCCCCGATACGAAAAAAATTATGCATCATTCTCATACCGGTGGCTGCTTCGAATAGATCATATACTAATTCTCGTTCTCTGAAAATATAGAAGAAGGGAGTCTGTGCGCCAATATCCGCCATAAAAGGGCCAAGCCATAACAGATGAGAAGCTATACGACTCAACTCCAACATAATTACTCTGATATAGCTAGCTCTTTTGGGGACTTGAATATTTCCCAACTGTTCTGGACCATTTACGGTTATTGCTTCTGTAAACATAGTAGCTAAATAATCCCAACGTGTTACATAAGGTAGATATTGTATAATTGTTCGGTTTTCTGCAATTTTTTCCATCCCTCTGTGTAAATAACCCAATATTGGTTCACAGTCAATAACATCTTCACCATCCAAAGTAAGGATGAGTCGAAGAACACCGTGCATTGAGGGGTGGTGAGGTCCCATATTGACTATCATGAGGTCTTTTCTTGTAGCCGGTCCATTCATAAGTTTTTCCTCGATTCATCTTTCCATGAATTGCTGAAAATTAAAATAAGTTCATAAAAATGCAAGATCTAATAAATCAAATAATTAAAAATTACTTTTTAAATTACTGAGTTTTTGACTCCCGAATATCCAATTGATTAATTAATTCTTTATAACGCATTTTATTTTTCTTTGATAAATAAGAAAGTAATCGTTGGCGTTTTCCGAGAATTTTACGTAGACCTCTTTGAGATAAATAGTCTTTTTTGTGCAATTCCAAATGTGAAGTAAGTCTTCGTATCTTATTGGTGAAACTGACTACTTGAAATTCAACAGATCCTCCATTTTCTTTTTTTTCTTCTTGCGAAATAACTGAGCTGAATGAATTTTTTACCATAAAATTAAATCTCCTTAGCCTTCTTTTTTTTTATAAATTATTATTGATCAGTAATAATAATGTTACTCGTTTTAATTTGATATACACAATAATCTTACTTTGATTAAGAATTTCTATTCTTTTTTTTTTTAATAAAATCTAGCAATCCCTTTTTTGAAAATTTCAGATAGGTATACAAAAGTCTGGTATATTTTTGCATGCACAAAAAATATTTAGACTGCAATTTTCAATTTAAAATGAAATAAGAATATTTTCTTGATTCATTTCTAAATCTAATAGATACGTCATTAAATTCAATTAATATCATCTATCAGAATCTAAGAGAGTGCCATATGTGTATTTCTTTGTCTTCATATACCATATAAGGTACGGGCAATATAGGAAAAATGTAGCATTAACTAATTTGCAATTGTGGATACATATGGATCCTTAGCATACTAAAACGACTGCTATTATTGGTATCAAACCAATACCGATTCATACAAGCTAAATCTTCTAATCGATAATTGGGCCAAAGAAAGAACTTTAATTTTTTTAGTTGATTTTGATATCTATCAAGATGTTTGCTTGTTTTATCTAAAACTTGATCATCTGACCTTATTTCCATTGTAAAATGCTGTATTTCTCTGGATATCATTTTTATTCCCAGAATTGAAACAAATTAGAATTCTAAACTCTCTACGACCTCTAGGGGATAAGATATTTTCCGGAACAAGCAAATCATAATAATTGCTGGTTCTATTTTCAGTCATTTTTTGAGGTATTGCAATGGATTCAGCAAAACTCCTCTTATAAGGATAGCCTTTTTCTTGATATTTTTGATTAAATTGGTACTTATTCTTATGAACTAATGAAATACCTATGGTTTGAGACATAATAAATTTTCCATCATTTTTTACAGACAGACGAATGGGTTCTATAATAAGTATTCCAGTTCTAATTAATTCTGAAAGAATCAAGCCCTTCGAAGATAGCAGAATATCCAGACTCAGGTTGCCATTTTGAATAGAGGATATATAAATTTGTTTGGGATCTAGCAGTCTAACCAGGAGACAACATATTTTGATGTTATTGAAAATTTTTTTATTTACGTATGCCGAACCATCCCATCTGCATTGAACACGAAAATATTTTTTTAGTAACAACTCAAACTCCTTGCTCATCTTTTTCGCGTATTGGTTTTGATTTATACGTTTTCTCCTATCTGCTACCGCAGAATCTTCTTGAAGATTTTTTTTGTGGTTTGAGTGAACTGAGTCAAGATCCTCTTTGGCCACAGATTCCTTTTCTGCTTTATTTCCATTTTCTAATTCAAAAGTTTTTTCCTTCGCTGATAGAAAAAGAGATCCTTTTTTCTTTTCAATGAGTTTTTTTTTTTTACTAAAAATTTCATTTCCATTCAATTTTTTTTCATTTCCATTCAAATTAAAAAGAAGTGATTTGATTGGTATCAGCCATGGATTAATCTTATATGCATTATAAAGTATCAAAAATTCTGGAAAGACCCACCCACGTTTCAAATTCGATCTGGAACCACTTAGTATTTCTTCATTCATTCTCATCCAATCAAAAAAAGTTTGTTTTTTTTTTGTTGGATCGGTTGCTTTTTTTATCTTGATTAATTGTCAGATAAAACAAATGTTTCTTATTTATTTTTTTAATTAGTTGAAAATGATTAACCCCAGTTTTAGTATTTTTTTTACTGTTCGTGTCAGCCTCAATATGGATCCAGGATCGAATATCGACCTTATTTTTAATAGAAAAATGCAGCATTCTCCAATCAAAATATTTTCTATCCATAGTTTTTTCCAGATCTATAATATCATCTTCTCGTAGATAATTATTGATAAGGATATCAGTCAGTATATCAATAAATTTACATTTATCCGTGTTGTACTTATAAGAACTTTCTTGATTATTTTTTACTTCTACTGGTAATTCAACAATATATGAATCTTTATTATCTTCATAATTAATAGATTTATATGATAAACAATCATATATATATTTTTTTATTTTCTTATCTTTTTTATTCGGTAATGAGTCGTCTATTTCAAAATGATTTTGTTTTTTGTAAGCAATTAATCGGTTTTTTTCATCTGAAAAACATTGGTTAAAATCTTTATTTTTACGATCTTGCTTAACTCTATTTCGCCATTTTTGGGGGAGTAATTTTGACCATCTAATCGGATATAAATCCAAGTTATAATGACCCCTTAACCAGTTTTTCCATTGATTTCTCATTCCAGAATTTTCAAGATTATTTTGTTTTAGGTCGGAATGTAATATTTCGTGTGCTCCAACAACTTCAACAAAATAATCCTCTATTTCATTCTTAAGAAAACGAGATGTTCCGTGATATTGAAAGACAGGTCTTAACTTAGATAAATTAATAATTTGTGTTTGTGATAATTTGTAAAATAAATATGCTTGCGACAAGTATGATAAGTCCAAAAAGATCTTTCCATTCTTATTAGTAATATTGGAAAGTGACTTTTTGATAGTTGAAATAAAGTCAATTATACTTTGATTTGTTTTATCAATTCTTTCTTGATTTGATTCATTATTGAAAATGGATTTAGTAAATTTTTTTTTTATTGATTCAATAAAAAGTTGGCCATTCCTCGGCATATTAATCATACGTTGAAAACATATACATAGA
>NW_026124112.1:5000-23894 GCF_025177605.1 Cucumis melo
ACAGACCAACTGATCCAAGAAAACGACGAAGATATGCCGGAAGATCATCAAATTCGTTCAAGAAGAGCCAAAAATGTCATACTTTTTAATGATAGGAATAAGCTTACTGATCGGCAAAAGGCGAACGAAAAAATTAGAAATATTCCTACTAATACTAATATCAACTATACTGATGAGTCTGAGGACTCAGATCAAATTTCTCTGATACGCTATTCCTACCAATCGGATTTTCGTCGAGAGCTAATCAAAGGCTCTATGCGTGCTCAACGACGTAAAACATTTATTGGGAAACTGTTTCAAAAACGTGTACATTCTTTTCTTTTTTTTGACAGAGTAGCCAAATCTCGTTTTTTTGATATTCCTGGTCTAATGAAAAAACTTTTTAGACCTTGGATATGGACAAACACAGAATTGACTATTTCGAATAATAGAGAAGAAACGAGAAGCGAAAATATGCAAAAAAGTAGAAAGTTGTTGAAAAGCACCTTAGAAGAAAGACGTATAGAAATAGGAGAACTCTGGGATAGCATTCGATTTGCTCAAGTAATAAGAGGTTCTTTGTTAATAACTCAATCAATTATTAGAAAATATATTGTCTTACCCTCATTGATAATAGCTAAAAACCTTACCCGTATGCTATTATTTGCAGTTCCTGACTGGTATGAGGATTTTCAAAATTGGAATAAAGAAATTCATATAAAGTGCACATATAATGGTATTCCATTATCAGAAAACGAATTTCCAAAAAATTGGTTAACAGACGGTATTCAAATAAAGATCTTATTTCCTTTTCGTCTGAAACCGTGGCCCAAATCTAGGTTAGAATCCCCTGATTCAATAAAAAAGAAAAGGGATTTTTCTTTTTTAACAATTTTGGGAATGGAAACTGACCTTCCTTTTGGTACTGGCACAAGAAACCTTTCGTTTTTTGAACCCGAGTTAATAACCGAAAGAGCAAAAAATTTAAAAAACTGGACAAAGATGTGTATTGGAAGACTTTTAAGAACAAAGTTGTTTATAAAAATTTTCAAAGAAATTATAAATTTTTCAAAAGAAAAAAAAAAAAGAGGTCACCGAAAACATTTTATTTATAAAGATAAAAGAAGGAATAAAAGCACTTTTACAAAGAACCCCAATTCCATTATTTCAATTGAAAGAAATATACAAGTTGAATCAAGCTAAAAACGAAAAAAATTCGATAATAAGTAATCGAATGATCCAAGACTCGTCCATTGTAATTAGTTCTATGGATTGGACAAATTTTTCATTGAGAGAAAAAAAAATGAAAGATTTGACTGATAGAACAAACACCATACTAAAAAAAATTGAAAAAATTAGAAAAGACACGAAACAAGAGTTGCTAAATACAGAAATTAGTCCTAACAAAATAAGTTATGATGATAAAATATTTGAATCTCAGAAAAATATTTTAAAGATATTAAAAAAAAGAAATGTACGATTAATTCGTAAATCGCATCATTTTCTAAATTTTTTTGTTGAAAAATATCTATGTATATGTTTTCAACGTATGATTAATATGCCGAGGAATGGCCAACTTTTTATTGAATCAATAAAAAAAAAATTTACTAAATCCATTTTCAATAATGAATCAAATCAAGAAAGAATTGATAAAACAAATCAAAGTATAATTGACTTTATTTCAACTATCAAAAAGTCACTTTCCAATATTACTAATAAGAATGGAAAGATCTTTTTGGACTTATCATACTTGTCGCAAGCATATTTATTTTACAAATTATCACAAACACAAATTATTAATTTATCTAAGTTAAGACCTGTCTTTCAATATCACGGAACATCTCGTTTTCTTAAGAATGAAATAGAGGATTATTTTGTTGAAGTTGTTGGAGCACACGAAATATTACATTCCGACCTAAAACAAAATAATCTTGAAAATTCTGGAATGAGAAATCAATGGAAAAACTGGTTAAGGGGTCATTATAACTTGGATTTATATCCGATTAGATGGTCAAAATTACTCCCCCAAAAATGGCGAAATAGAGTTAAGCAAGATCGTAAAAATAAAGATTTTAACCAATGTTTTTCAGATGAAAAAAACCGATTAATTGCTTACAAAAAACAAAATCATTTTGAAATAGACGACTCATTACCGAATAAAAAAGATAAGAAAATAAAAAAATATATATATGATTGTTTATCATATAAATCTATTAATTATGAAGATAATAAAGATTCATATATTGTTGAATTACCAGTAGAAGTAAAAAATAATCAAGAAAGTTCTTATAAGTACAACACGGATAAATGTAAATTTATTGATATACTGACTGATATCCTTATCAATAATTATCTACGAGAAGATGATATTATAGATCTGGAAAAAACTATGGATAGAAAATATTTTGATTGGAGAATGCTGCATTTTTCTATTAAAAATAAGGTCGATATTCGATCCTGGATCCATATTGAGGCTGACACGAACAGTAAAAAAAATACTAAAACTGGGGTTAATCATTTTCAACTAATTAAAAAAATAAATAAGAAACATTTGTTTTATCTGACAATTAATCAAGATAAAAAAAGCAACCGATCCAACAAAAAAAAACAAACTTTTTTTGATTGGATGAGAATGAATGAAGAAATACTAAGTGGTTCCAGATCGAATTTGAAACGTGGGTGGGTCTTTCCAGAATTTTTGATACTTTATAATGCATATAAGATTAATCCATGGCTGATACCAATCAAATCACTTCTTTTTAATTTGAATGGAAATGAAAAAAAATTGAATGGAAATGAAATTTTTAGTAAAAAAAAAAAACTCATTGAAAAGAAAAAAGGATCTCTTTTTCTATCAGCGAAGGAAAAAACTTTTGAATTAGAAAATGGAAATAAAGCAGAAAAGGAATCTGTGGCCAAAGAGGATCTTGACTCAGTTCACTCAAACCACAAAAAAAATCTTCAAGAAGATTCTGCGGTAGCAGATAGGAGAAAACGTATAAATCAAAACCAATACGCGAAAAAGATGAGCAAGGAGTTTGAGTTGTTACTAAAAAAATATTTTCGTGTTCAATGCAGATGGGATGGTTCGGCATACGTAAATAAAAAAATTTTCAATAACATCAAAATATGTTGTCTCCTGGTTAGACTGCTAGATCCCAAACAAATTTATATATCCTCTATTCAAAATGGCAACCTGAGTCTGGATATTCTGCTATCTTCGAAGGGCTTGATTCTTTCAGAATTAATTAGAACTGGAATACTTATTATAGAACCCATTCGTCTGTCTGTAAAAAATGATGGAAAATTTATTATGTCTCAAACCATAGGTATTTCATTAGTTCATAAGAATAAGTACCAATTTAATCAAAAATATCAAGAAAAAGGCTATCCTTATAAGAGGAGTTTTGCTGAATCCATTGCAATACCTCAAAAAATGACTGAAAATAGAACCAGCAATTATTATGATTTGCTTGTTCCGGAAAATATCTTATCCCCTAGAGGTCGTAGAGAGTTTAGAATTCTAATTTGTTTCAATTCTGGGAATAAAAATGATATCCAGAGAAATACAGCATTTTACAATGGAAATAAGGTGAAAACAGATGATCAAGTTTTAGATAAAACAAGCAAACATCTTGATAGATATCAAAATCAACTAAAAAAATTAAAGTTCTTTCTTTGGCCCAATTATCGATTAGAAGATTTAGCTTGTATGAATCGGTATTGGTTTGATACCAATAATAGCAGTCGTTTTAGTATGCTAAGGATCCATATGTATCCACAATTGCAAATTAGTTAATGCTACATTTTTCCTATATTGCCCGTACCTTATATGGTATATGAAGACAAAGAAATACACATATGGCACTCTCTTAGATTCTGATAGATGATATTAATTGAATTTAATGACGTATCTATTAGATTTAGAAATGAATCAAGAAAATATTCTTATTTCATTTTAAATTGAAAATTGCAGTCTAAATATTTTTTGTGCATGCAAAAATATACCAGACTTTTGTATACCTATCTGAAATTTTCAAAAAAGGGATTGCTAGATTTTATTAAAAAAAAAAAGAATAGAAATTCTTAATCAAAGTAAGATTATTGTGTATATCAAATTAAAACGAGTAACATTATTATTACTGATCAATAATAATTTATAAAAAAAAAGAAGGCTAAGGAGATTTAATTTTATGGTAAAAAATTCATTCAGCTCAGTTATTTCGCAAGAAGAAAAAAAAGAAAATGGAGGATCTGTTGAATTTCAAGTAGTCAGTTTCACCAATAAGATACGAAGACTTACTTCACATTTGGAATTGCACAAAAAAGACTATTTATCTCAAAGAGGTCTACGTAAAATTCTCGGAAAACGCCAACGATTACTTTCTTATTTATCAAAGAAAAATAAAATGCGTTATAAAGAATTAATTAATCAATTGGATATTCGGGAGTCAAAAACTCAGTAATTTAAAAAGTAATTTTTAATTATTTGATTTATTAGATCTTGCATTTTTATGAACTTATTTTAATTTTCAGCAATTCATGGAAAGATGAATCGAGGAAAAACTTATGAATGGACCGGCTACAAGAAAAGACCTCATGATAGTCAATATGGGACCTCACCACCCCTCAATGCACGGTGTTCTTCGACTCATCCTTACTTTGGATGGTGAAGATGTTATTGACTGTGAACCAATATTGGGTTATTTACACAGAGGGATGGAAAAAATTGCAGAAAACCGAACAATTATACAATATCTACCTTATGTAACACGTTGGGATTATTTAGCTACTATGTTTACAGAAGCAATAACCGTAAATGGTCCAGAACAGTTGGGAAATATTCAAGTCCCCAAAAGAGCTAGCTATATCAGAGTAATTATGTTGGAGTTGAGTCGTATAGCTTCTCATCTGTTATGGCTTGGCCCTTTTATGGCGGATATTGGCGCACAGACTCCCTTCTTCTATATTTTCAGAGAACGAGAATTAGTATATGATCTATTCGAAGCAGCCACCGGTATGAGAATGATGCATAATTTTTTTCGTATCGGGGGAGTCGCGGCTGATCTACCTCATGGATGGATAGATAAATGTTTGGATTTCTGCGATTATTTTTTGACAGCGGTTGCTGAATATCAAAAACTTATTACACAAAATCCTATTTTTTTAGAACGAGTTGAGGGAGTAGGTATTATTTCTGGAGAAGAGGTCATAAATTGGGGGTTATCAGGACCAATGCTACGAGCTTCCGGAATACCATGGGATCTTCGTAAAGTTGATCGTTATGAGTGTTATGACGAATTTGATTGGGAAGTTCAGTGGCAAAAAGAAGGCGATTCATTAGCTCGTTATTTAGTCAGACTTGCTGAGATGACGGAATCCGTAAAAATTATTCAACAAGCTTTGGAAGGAATTCCAGGGGGACCTTATGAAAATTTAGAAATACGATCTTTTGATCGAGCAAGGTCTCCGGAATGGAATGACTTTGACTATCGATTCATTAGTAAAAAACCTTCGCCAACTTTTGAATTGGCGAAACAAGAACTTTATGTGAGAGTCGAAGCCCCCAAAGGAGAATTGGGCATTTTTTTGATAGGGGATCAGGGTGGTTTTCCTTGGAGGTGGAAAATTCGCCCGCCGGGTTTTATCAATTTGCAAATTCTTCCTCAGTTAGTTAAAAGAATGAAATTGGCTGATATTATGACAATACTAGGTAGCATAGATATCATTATGGGAGAAGTTGATCGTTAAAATGATAATTGATACATCACAAGTCCAAGATATCAATTCTTTTTCGAGATTGGAATTCTTAAAAGAATTCTATGGAATTCTATGGGTACTTGTCCCTATTTTGACTACTGTATTGGGAATCACAATAGGCGTACTAGTAATTGTATGGTTAGAAAGAGAAATATCCGCAGGAATACAACAACGGATTGGACCTGAATATGCTGGTCCTTTGGGAGTTCTTCAAGCTTTAGCAGATGGTACAAAACTACTTTTTAAAGAAAATCTGCTTCCATCTAGAGGTGATACTCGCTTATTCAGTATGGGACCATCGATAGCAGTCATATCAATTTTACTAAGCTATTCAGTAATTCCTTTTGGTTATCGCCTTGTTTTAGCCGATCTACCTATCGGTGTTTTTTTATGGATTGCCATTTCAAGTGTTGCTCCCATCGGACTTCTTATGTCAGGATATGGATCCAATAATAAATATTCCTTCTTAGGTGGTCTACGAGCTGCTGCTCAATCAATTAGTTATGAAATACCATTAACTCTATGTGTATTATCAATATCTCTACGTGTGATTCGTTGAGACATAAACTTCTCCCACTTTTTTTCGAGAAAAGGGTTGAAATGCATTGAATAGATATCCTCATTTTTATATTTATTATTCGGATTAATGAACTAAATCAGATAGTTATATGAGTGAAAGAAAACAGCTTATATAAATAAAAATTAGCAGTCAAAATATTAAGTCTCATTTTCTATGTATAAGAGTTAAGCAGAAAAAAATATAGGCGCAAGAGAGCCCCAAGATTGGGTCACTAGTTATCCTGTCTTGAAGCGGACTCAAAAGATCAACCGGATTGAGTTTTCACTATTATTTTTATGTACTACCATATGTGTATTACCATAACACAGCCGATTGAGCAAAAATGAGTGGATGGTTAGAAACACCAAGATATACAAAGGATTAGTAATGGAGATTTTCAAAATTATCCAAAACCAAAAGAGAGAGAAGGACATTTTTGCAAAATGCATAATATAAAAAGAATACGAATTGGGGCTTTAAGTTTGTAGAAATGATCAGGCAGTACTCCCCACGATTCCGATCCAGAGTATACGCCTATCCACCCATTAAATAAATGACTATCGGAAACGAAATAATCCCTTATTGAGTAAGTACCCTTTTTCTCAGAAAGAAGAATAGGAACGAAAAAAAATGGAAAGAATCCAATTACAAAAAAAAAAAAAAAGAGATATTTTTTATTGTTTCTTATCTCCATTACTATATGCATTTCTTTCCTATCTCCCTATTCATAGAGATAGAATTCATGTCCGAATTCATGAACTAATGGAATAGCCAATTTTTTTTTCGTAATTGAAAACAATGGGTTATTGATATTTATAATAAATAGTATTTTAGTAAAGAATTAAGTTATTACTCAACAAAGAATTTTTTTTAAAGGATGAGATCAATTCAGAAGTAACCTTTTTCTTTATTATTATAACAGACAGAATTCTATTGGGTTAATTTGGGGACACACGATAGATTTTTATCTTATAGTATATTTTTATCTTATAGTATTCTACAAAAAAAACATAGCAAGACAAGATAAATAATCCCGATACGCTCCTTAGATTTATTTAAGGCCCTCAAGGAGCCGTATGAGGTGAAAATCTCATGTACGGTTCTGTAATAGCGATGAGAACAGTGATGTTATTACCGACTATAATTATCTAACAGTTCTAGTACCGTTGATATAGTTGAGGCTCAATCAAAATATGGTTTTTGGGGTTGGAATTTGTGGCGTCAACCTATAGGGTTTGTTATTTTTCTAATTTCTTCCTTAGCAGAATGCGAGAGATTACCTTTTGATTTACCAGAAGCAGAAGAAGAATTAGTAGCGGGTTATCAAACTGAGTATTCAGGTATAAAATTTGGTTTATTTTATGTTGCTTCCTATCTAAATCTATTAGTTTCTTCGTTATTTGTAACTGTTCTTTACTTGGGTGGTTGGGATATCTCTATTCCATACATATTAGGTTATGAACTATTTGAAATAAATAAAGTGTATGAAGTCTTTGGAATGACAATTAGTATCTTTATTACATTAGCGAAAACTTATTTGTTCTTGTTCATTTCTATAGCAACAAGATGGACTTTACCCCGACTAAGAATAGATCAACTATTAAATCTTGGATGGAAATTTCTTTTACCTATATCTCTCGGTAATCTATTATTAACAACATCTTTTCAACTCTTTTCATTGTAAAGGAATACCATATTCTATATTCACGACTTGCTCAAACAAGAGAAAGAAACAAACATAAAATTCTTTAGAGATATTATAATATGTTCCCTATGGTAACTGGGTTCATGAATTATGGTCAACAAACAGTACGAGCTGCAAGGTACATTGGTCAGGGTTTCATGATTACTTTATCCCATGCAAATCGTTTGCCTGTAACTATTCAATATCCTTACGAAAAATTAATAGCATCGGAGCGTTTCCGTGGTCGAATCCATTTTGAATTCGATAAATGCATTGCTTGTGAAGTATGTGTTCGTGTATGTCCTATAGATCTCCCCGTTGTTGATTGGAAATTGGAAACGGATATTCGAAAGAAACGATTGCTTAATTACAGTATTGATTTCGGGATCTGTATATTTTGTGGTAACTGCGTTGAATATTGTCCAACAAATTGTTTATCAATGACTGAAGAATATGAACTTTCTACTTATGATCGTCACGAATTGAATTATAATCAAATTTCTTTGGGTCGTTTACCAATGTCAGTAGTTGATGATTATACAATTAGAACAATTTTGAATTCGAATTCGCCTCAAATTGAAGTCTAAAATAAGTCAATCTGTTGATTAAAGAGTAATTTACAATTACTAAGGTTCTGTTTTGATCTAAAGACATGAGGTTTCTTTCGTTTTGTTTGTTTGGTCACTACCTACAAATCCAAACTATTGATTCATGAGAATTGTAGCTTAATTTAGATTGAAACTATATATTTCGAAATATAGTTTCAATCTACTTTACTCTTTCAGATCAAGACTAAGATTAATAGAATAACTGTACCTACATTAATTCACACCCCTTAATATTTAATTAGGAATTGATTATACATTTTTTTTCCTGGTCAGATCAATAAGGTCATGAAAAACATTTAGATTTATTTATCTCTTTTTTTACTACATATAATGGATTTGCCTGGACCGATACATGATTTTCTTGTAGTCTTGTTGGGATCAGGTCTTATATTAGGAAGTATGGGAGTACTATTATTTAACAACTCCATTTATTCTGCTTTTTCGTTGGGACTGGTTCTTGTTTCTATATCCTTATTCTATATTCTAGCAAACGCCCAGTTTGTAGCTGCTGCGCAACTCCTTATTTACGTGGGAGCTATAAATGTTTTAATCATATTTGCTGTGATGTTCATGAAGGGTTCAGAATATTCCAAAGATTTTAATCTTTGGACCGTTGGGAATGGAGTTACTTTTCTGGTTTGTACAAGTATTTTTGTTTCACTAATGACTACTATTGTAGATACGTCATGGTATGGGATTATTTGGACTACAAGATCAAATCAGATTCTAGAGCAAGATTTAATAAGTAATAGTCAACAAATTGGAATTTATTTATCAACATATTTTTTTCTTCCATTTGAACTCATTTCGATCATTCTTTTAGCTGCTTTGATCGGCGCAATTTCCGTGGCTCGCCAGTAATAAATCTTTAGTTAGAAATAGCATAATTTAAACTTTGTTGTATGTTATCACACACATTCCCCTTCAATTCTATTTGAAGATTTTTTGGTCTAAACTCAAAATTCTTTTATTCGATCGATTACGAATATATTCTCTTGTTCTGTACTTTTTTTTTGTCAATTGAATTGAATCTATTACATTTTTGTTCATATTGAAATGAATCGGAATTGATAAGGAGTTGGTCAATCATGCTCGAACATGTACTTATTATAAGTGCCTATTTATTTTCTATCGGTATCTATGGATTGATCACAAGCCGAAATATGGTTAGGGCCCTTATGTGTCTTGAGCTTATACTGAATGCAGTTAATATGAATTTCGTAACATTTTCTGATTTTTTTGATAGTCGCCAATTAAAAGGGAATATTTTCTCAATTTTTGTTATAGCTATTGCAGCCGCTGAAGCAGCTATTGGCCCAGCTATTCTTTCGTCAATTTATCGTAACAGAAAATCCACTCGTATCAATCAATCGAATTTGTTGAATAAGTAATATTTATTTATGAGATAAATTATGATATTCATCAAGTAAAATTATATGTATCATACGTAATCCATGATAATGTTTGCGAAAACGTAAAAAATCAAAGTATCTTGGCCCTATCGCATGAGTTAATCTGAAAGTAGATTGATTATCAAAATTCTGATAAATTATTGACTCATCTGGTATCTAAATATATAATTCATTTACAAATTTACTCGATCGAAAATTTATAGTCTTAAAAAAAAATTATAGATCCAATGTCACATTCAGTAAAGATTTATGATACATGTATAGGGTGTACTCAATGTGTCCGAGCTTGCCCCACAGATGTATTAGAAATGATACCTTGGGGCGGATGTAAAGCTAAGCAAATAGCTTCGGCTCCACGAACGGAAGACTGTGTTGGTTGTAAGAGATGTGAATCTGCCTGTCCGACAGATTTTTTGAGTGTTCGCGTTTATTTATGGCATGAAACAACTCGAAGCATGGGTCTAGCTTATTGATACGTTCTCTAAAAGCCCCCTTGAATACATTTGATTTCTTTTTTACCGACAAAAACTCGTGCTCGAAAATAAATATACATATATATATTTTTTTTTATTTTATTTTCGAACATGGGTTTTTTTAGTCCAAGTGTATCTTGTTTTTACTACGAATTATTTTCCTTGGTTAACAACAGTTGTAGTTTTTCCAATATTTGCGGGTTTATTACTTTTCTTTTTCCCTCATAGAGGAAATAAAGTAATGAGATGGTATACTATATGTATCTGTGTACTCGAGCTGCTTCTAACAACCTATGCGTTTTGTTATCATTTCGAATTAGACGATCCATTAATCCAATTGATGGAGGATTATAAATGGATCCCTTTTTTGGATTTTTACTGGAGATTGGGAATCGATGGACTTTCCATAGGACCCATTTTACTGACGGGGTTTATCACCACTTTAGCTACTTTAGCGGCTTGGCCAGTTACTCGAGATTCCCGATTATTCCATTTTCTAATGTTAGCAATGTATAGTGGTCAAATAGGATCATTTTCTGCTCGAGACCTCTTACTCTTTTTTATCATGTGGGAGTTAGAATTAATTCCCGTTTATCTACTTCTATCGATGTGGGGCGGAAAGAAACGGTTGTATTCAGCTACAAAGTTTATTTTGTACACTGCGGGAGGTTCCATTTTTTTGTTAATGGGAGTTCTGGGTATCGGTTTATATGGTTCTAATGAACCAACTTTAAATTTTGAAACATCAGCTAATCAATCGTATCCTATAGCACTAGAAATACTATTCTATATCGGATTTCTTATTGCTTTTGCTGTCAAATCACCGATTATACCCTTACATACATGGTTACCAGATACCCACGGAGAGGCACATTACAGTACTTGTATGCTTCTAGCCGGAATCTTATTAAAAATGGGAGCATATGGATTGGTTCGGATCAATATGGAATTATTACCCCACGCCCATTCTATCTTTTCACCCTGGTTGATCATATTAGGCATAATTCAAATAATCTATGCAGCTTCAACATCTTCGGGTCAACGCAATTTAAAAAAAAGAATAGCTTATTCCTCCGTCTCTCATATGGGTTTCATAATTATAGGAATTGGTTCTATAAGCGATACGGGACTGAATGGAGCTATTTTACAAATAATCTCTCATGGATTTATTGGCGCTGCACTTTTTTTCTTGGCAGGAACAAGTTATGATAGAATACGTCTGGTTTATCTCGATGAAATGGGAGGACTGGCTATCCCAATTCCAAAAATATTTATGACTTTCAGTATCTTATCGATGGCTTCCCTTGCATTGCCTGGTATGAGCGGTTTTGTTGCAGAATTAATAGTCTTTTTTGGAATAATTACTAGCCAAAAATATCTTTTAATGGCAAAAATAGTAATTACTTTGGTAATGGCAATTGGAATTATATTAACTCCCATTTATTTATTATCTATGTTACGCCAGATGTTCTATGGATACAAGCTTTTTAATGCTAAAAATTCTTATTTTTTTGATTCGGGACCACGAGAGTTGTTTGTTGCGATCTCTATCCTTATACCTGTCATAGGTATTGGTATTTATCCAGATTTTGTTTTCTCACTATCAGTTGACAAGGTCGAAGCTATTTTATCTAATTATTTTGCTAGATAGTTTTCATAAAAAAATGAAACAGCAATACTATAATAATTTTTTTTAATCATTCGTTGCACAATAAAAAAAAGAAGTCTTTTTTCTTAAGTTAAATAAAAAAATGAATTGGACTTCCTCATACATTTGGCTTTTGTGAGAACCATTTGAATCAAGTAATGTAGTGATTCAAAGGGTTCTCGATGTCTTACACACAATTTTCTTATCTATACCCCTCCATGTTTGTGTTCGTCAGGCCCTTTCTTGAATGAATTCAATTAGATGTTAATGTAAATGAACCATAACTATGTAGCCCTATCCCTAATAGATTGACCCCAAAATAGCATATCCAAATTATAAGAAAACCCATAGAGGCCACAATTGCGGAATTTACACCTTCAAAATTTTTATTTGTTCGCGTATGTAAATAAATTGCAAATATCGTCCAAGTAATAAATGCCCAAGTTTCCTTTGGGTCCCAATTCCAATACGATCCCCATGTCTCATTAGCCCATACTGCCCCTGAAAGAATACCTATGCTTAAAAAGATAAACCCTAGACTAATAATACGATAACTCCAATGATCTAATTGTTGAATCAGTTGAGACTTATAATAATTCTTCGAAGAAAAAAAGGAAGTGTTTCTTACAAAATAGTTCCCTTCGTTGATGTATTGGATCTCATCAAAGGAAAATAACGCATTTAATAAATTATTGTTTTTACCAAAAATTCTTATAGCTTTTTGAAATGTAATCACTATAAGAGCTACTGAAAATAATGATCCACATAAAAGAGCTGCATAACCTAATACCATCATACTTACGTGCATCATTAACCAATGAGATTGGAGAGCGGGAACTAATAGTGGGGATTGATGCATTTCAGTTAAAAAACCTGAAGTAGCAAAACCTTGTGTAAAAATAGTACTTGGCGCGGTTATTGCGCTTACACTTAAATGGTTTTTATATTTTTTTAAATAAGCAAATAGATGAATAATGGATAAAGCCCATGAAAGAAATAGTAATGATTCATATAAATCACTTAATGGTAAATGCCTCAAATAAATCCAACGAGTAACTAATAATCCTGTTATACAGAAAAAAGTAACTATCATGCCCTTTTCTGACGAAACATAGAGTCCTACGGTTTCATTGATTAATAAGGTTATTAACTGAATTGTAATGACAATTGAAATGACCGAAAAAGATATATGAGTTAATATATGCTCGAAAGTTAAAAATATCATAAAAAAATAAATTTAAAGGTCCCGCAATTCAATTATTTGAATTAATATCTGGGACTTGAATTATTAATTCTATTATAGAACTTTTTTTTATAAAAAAAAAATGGCATGCCGCCACTCGGACTCGAACCGAGATGCTCTAGCACTGCTTCCTAAGAGCAGCGTGTCTACCGATTTCACCATAGCGGCTTTCTCGAAATCATAATAACCTATTATTATTCAATCGTCGAGATTGAAAAAAATAGAATGAATTTGCAATTAAATGGAATATTTTTTACAAAATATTTATCGTGGATAAAAAACTCTTTATCTTTAAATGATAATTTCATTAAAGGGAAAAAAATAGGAGATTTGAGCGTTTCCAATAAAAATCTTATCCGATTTCATTTATTTCAATAAGAATTTAAGGTGTCAATTTTCTTCATTTAATAATAGTTTTATTTTTTTAATAATAGTTTTATTTTATAGGATTTTGCAAACCAATTTCATTATGTATTCGGCGAGATATATTCTATATCTATAATAGTAATAATGATTTCGAGAAAAGAAATAAGGTAAGGGTTCATAGAATTCAAAAAGAAGGTTTTAACTTAATCAACTAATGTCATCGTTTCAATGTCTTATTAAATTTTTAATAAAGAGTTTCAGTTTACTATTTGCTCTTCTATATTTCGATATTATATATAATATCGAAAATAGATAATAAAATCAAAAATCAACAAAAACTTTTTGGTTTAGTGGGGCGATGGGGATTCATATTTTCCCCATCTCGAAAATGATAAAACAAAGATATGAAAAAGAAAGGTCAACCTTTTTTATTCTTTGAACAAAAAAGTACCATTTTCCATTTTTTAATTGAGTAAACAAACGATTTATTATTTTTTTTTACATAGCCTACAAAAAGGAAAAAGAATTTCATATTTATCCGCTCAAAACATTAGGAAAATTACACTAATTGCTTTGATAAAAAAAAATTTATATTTAATATATAAAAAATATATATATAAAATATAAAAATTATAAACGAACTTTTACTAGGCTGTTTTTTGAGTCAAACCAATTCAGATTATTCCAATCTTTCAGTATTTATTTGATTTGTCCCCCAAAAAACTTTGGGAATTACCCGTTGAAAGAGATTTTGCTAGCGAAAAAGCTTTCAACGCTGCCCGACGCCCTTTGCTTTTCCAAATATTTTTCCGAATCCGTTTTTTTTGATATAGAAGTGCGCTTTTTTGGAACTGCCATTACAAAATTATAATTGATTATTCATTACTATAGTTGGATGTGAAAGACATCTATTGTTCAAAATGAATTGTTCTTTACTATTTATTATCCATTTATTATTGAAATTATAGTATACTCCTAATATAGCTATCGAAAATTCGAAATTATTAGATTAGAAACAAAGAAAAAACAATATATATAATGTTATTTTGTCAAAAAAAAATTGTTTAATGATTCGTAGAATTTAATACAAAGAAGTCTTATTTTACTGGATCAACTTGTAGACTGTCTTTTATGATTGATACCAAAATAAAATAGTGTTTTTGGTCTAATTATTCTTTCTTGCTCTAGAGCGGGGAATTTTTGTAATGCATACTAAATAATAAAGAAAATTTGCAGTTTCTATATTGTCAAAAAATTTTACTTAAAAGTAATGGGTGTGTTCATTAATAGTTTCAATGGATCATCTCATCTTATTTGAACAATTGTAACTTCGTGACTTGAAATATTTGAAGTATTTGGCAAAAAATTAAGAATAGAAAAATAAAATTCTATTTCCGTTTTGGATATTTAAATTTGTTATTAACTGATCCTTTTGAAAAGAGATAAGAGCTGGTGAATCAGAAAAATTAATTAGGAATTTAATATACTTTTTTATGGAATATACATATCAATATTCATGGATCATACCGTTCATCTCACTTCCAATTCCTATCTTAATAGGAGTGGGCCTTCTACTTTTTCCGACGGCAACCAAAAACCTTCGACGTATGTGGTCTTTTCCGAGTATTTTATTGTTAAGTATAGTTATGATTTTTGCAGTTTATCTGTCTATTGATCAAATAAATACTAGTTATATCTATCAATATGTATGGTCTTGGACTATCAATAATGATTTTTCTTTAGAGTTGGGCTACTTGATCGATCCACTTACTTGTATTATGGCAATATTAATCACGACTGTTGGAATTATGGTTCTTATTTATAGTGACAATTATATGTCTCATGATCAAGGATATTTGAGATTTTTTGCGTATATGAGTTTGTTCAATACGTCAATGTTGGGATTAGTTACTAGTTCGAATTTGATCCAAATTTATATTTTTTGGGAATTGGTTGGAATGTGTTCTTATCTATTAATAGGTTTTTGGTTCACTCGACCTACTGCGGCGAATGCTTGTCAAAAGGCATTTGTAACTAATCGCGTAGGGGATTTTGGTTTATTATTAGGAATTTTAGGTCTTTATTGGACAACGGGGAGTTTTGAATTTCGGGATTTATTTAAAATATTCAATAACTTGATTGATAATAATGAGGTTAATTTATTATTTGTTACTTTGTGCGCCGTCCTATTATTTGCAGGTGCAGTTGCTAAATCTGCTCAATTTCCTCTTCATGTATGGTTACCTGATGCTATGGAGGGTCCTACCCCCATTTCGGCTCTTATACATGCTGCTACCATGGTAGCAGCGGGAATTTTTCTTGTTGCTCGGCTTCTTCCGCTTTTTATAGTAATACCTTACATCATGAATCTAATAGCTTTGATAGGTATAATAACAGTACTATTTGGAGCTACTTTAGCTCTTGCTCAAAAAGATATTAAGAGAAGTTTAGCCTATTCTACAATGTCTCAATTGGGCTATATGATGTTAGCTTTGGGTATGGGGTCTTATCAGGCTGCTTTATTTCATTTGATTACTCATGCTTATTCAAAAGCGTTGTTGTTTTTAGGATCGGGGTCCATTATTCACTCAATGGAATCGGTTGTTGGATATTCTCCAGATAAAAGTCAGAATATGGTTCTTATGGGTGGTTTAACAAAGCATGTGCCAATTACAAAAAATGCTTTTTTATTAGGTACCCTTTCTCTTTGTGGTATTCCACCCCTTGCCTGCTTTTGGTCCAAAGATGAAATTCTTAATGATAGTTGGTTGTATTCACCGATTTTCGCAATAATCGCCTGTTCCACAGCAGGATTAACAGCATTTTATATGTTTCGCATCTACTTACTTACTTTTGATGGACATTTAAACCTTTATTGTAAAAACTATAATGGAAAAACAAATAACTCCCTTTATTCAATATCATTATGGGGTAAAGAAGGATCAAAAATCAGTAAAAAAAACTTTCCTTTCTTCTCATTATTAACAATGAATAATAATGAAAGGTCTTCTTTTTGGATAAAAAAAAAAAACATCTCAAATTAATAGTAATGTAACAAAAATTATGCGCCCGTTTGTTAGTAGTCCCCATTTTAGTACTAAAAATACTTTTTATTATCCCTATGAATCAGATAATACTATGCTATTTCCGATGTTTGTGTTATCCCTATTTACTTTGTTTGTTGGAATCATAGGAAGCCCGTTCACTCAATTCAATCAAGAAGCAATTGATTTGAATATATTAGACAAATGGTTAACTCCGTCTATAAACTTGTTACATGAAAGTTCAAAAGATTCTGAAAATTGGTATGAATTTGTTAAAAATGCAACTTTTTCTGTGACTATAGCTTATTTCGGAATATTTATAGCGTCTTTCTTCTATAAGCCCACTTATTCATCTTTACAAAATTTGAATTTTCGTAATTCAGTTGTTAAAAATTTTACTAAGAATTTTTTTTTTGAAAAAATTATAAATATAATATATAATTGGTCATATAATCGTGGTTACATAGATGCTTTTTATCGAATATCCTTAATTGGGGGTATAAGAATATTAGCTGAATTAACTTATTTTTTTGATCGACGGATAATTGATGGAATTATCAATGCGGTGGGTATTCTTAATTTTTTTGTAGCAGAAAGTATTAAATATGTAGGAGGTGGTCGAATCTCGTCTTATATCTTGTTGTATTTAGCTTATTTAGTTAGTTTTATATTATTAATTTACTTTGTTTTTTTCTAACAGCATTTTCAAATTTATCATTTTTTATATATCGAACTGGACGATTCCATCGTTTATAGTCGAAAAGGATAGTCACAAGAGGTTTTTCAAACCAGAAGAGAGATTTTTCTTTTTTATCTATTTCTAACTTCGAATTTTCTTTATTTCCATCCGGAGGGTAAGAAGTTTCATAAACAGGTCTTTTTATATTTTGATAGCGTGTCCTTTTAAAGTGGAATTCATCCTTTGTTTTTTCCTTTCCATTCACTCGGATCTCTTCCGTTTCATCGATTTTGTCCGGATCCTCCTTTTCTTCCGAAAAAAGGGAAGGAGAAGTATCTTCTTCGGTGGATCCCTCTTGTTCCTGTTTAGTCCCCTTCGTTTCGGAAGTGGTTTCTATTTCTACATCTGTTTCTTCCTCGCTTTCCCCCCTTTTCTCCGTTTCTGAGGTTTCTTTCAGTTTCTTAGTAAGAATGGGTGACGGTATTCTGCCTAAATAGTAGAGACAGGTAATAAATAAGAGAATACTAAAGATTTGAGCCATAGAATTTCTCAATTCTGACACAAGGTACTTATTAGATCTAATGTACTTATTAGATCTAATAAGTACATTAGATCTAATAGAATTATTTTGCTGTATCCAGACTAATATCAATCCAACCCATTTCATGAATAAAATGTGACCAATTAACCAACCAACAAAACTACTTGTTACAAATAACATCTTGTTGTTGCATCGAAACATAGAAATGTTGACTAATCTGACTAACATTGAACTTGGTAAAATGAAATGGTTGAATAATTGAAAAATGAGATGATTCAGGAATACACATTGAATGCTAAGATTACGCATTGAGTTTCTGGTAGTAGATCCATAATCAAAAAAGTGTTTGTGATTGTTCCAGAAGAAATAAAACAAAAGATACGGTAGAGCTAGGACAGTTATTGTATGAGGTCTACCCAATGCTAGATGCAGAGGCGCATAATAGATCGATATGAACATCATGAGCTGTCCCGTAATAAAACCTGTTGTTGCTGATACTTTCTTCTCGGTTCCTTCTTCCATAACCCGAGCTCGGAGAAGGAAGAGATAAGAGGGCCCTATGGAGAATGTGGTCAGAAATCCATAATAGAGTCCGACCACAACGACCGAATTGATTATCTTCATGCATAAGGATACTAGATTACCTAGTATAAAAGATTTTAAAATCATCACAAACCTCCCTTTTTCTTTTCTATTGCAATTTCTGGATTATTATTATATGATGATTTTTTAACTTTCCATATATATAGAAATAGAAACAGATAGACTAGAAACGACATCTCTTATCTCAATGACACAACAGGGATATTAAATGAATGGAATTGGGATATGGATGGAATATAATGAAATAGAGCCACTTTGAGGTTCTCTATGAAATGAGGCATGGAACGGAGCCACT
>NW_026124113.1:0-27460 GCF_025177605.1 Cucumis melo
CTAACCTCACTCTCCTTTCAGTCGAGACCGTAGCTAGGAGCAAAGAATTTGCGATGCGAAAAACCACTAAAACAAGGCTCAAATCTATGGTTTTGGTCTATATTTGATTCACATATGCGGATTGGTTCATAGGTCTTGCAAATCCCCTCCGTTCGAGCCCTCAACTTCAATTGGCATTACCTCACTCGCGCCGACCCGAGACTGAAGTCTTGCTTGTCGGTGGGTCATGGATTCGGCTTCTCGCTTCTTCTATCCTCGGTAAAGCATCAAGGGGGCGGGCCTGGGATCGTCTCAGTTGAGATCTGGAACGACTGACTTTCCTTCACGGGTGAGGATGAAGCATGGAAAGCAAGCGCAGGCACAAAGTCGACAAAGACCTCAGACTTATCGGTTTCAGAAGTACTTTCATCAGAGTCAGTCCCATGGGCAGAGTATGAATTCCCTCTTCTTTCTCTCCTTGTGGCTATTGAGGCCTTCTACCGCGGAGTGGGCCTAGGCCTCATTGATTTTCTTTTCTGACTTTCTTCTTTGAACTGGATTTTTGAAGTCTCGCCTTATATGTCCCAATTCTCTTTGATTTCATTCCCCATGTGCATTCCTTCTCCTTGTTCATTGATGAATTTTGAGTGGAATTCATGATCCGTCCTTATTCAAAGAAGATCCCTGTCCGGAGGATTTATCCGGAGGACTATCCATATTAACCTACGGACCAGAAACTAGAACTATAATCAAAGTCTGTTCATTTCTTTGATAGGCTTGATTCTTTCATTGCGTTTTCCCGTCTTTTTTCTTGCAAAATGGTCCTTTTTCTCATCTTTCTATTTAACGATAATAGAGTTCAAAATCAGGCATTTGACTTGAAAAGTTGCTACTTTATAGGCCCAAAACCTAGCTTTTTCTTCATTTTCGCTAAGAAAAAGATAAGAAGAGAATCTTTATCATATGGATTTCGTCTTTGAAGGGCTCCTTCGTCGAATCTGAAAGAGTGGCCCTTGTTCATTGACTCCTTCTTTTCTTAGTCTCGGTCCTCTTTTCCTATCGTCGGCGAGCCGCTTTCGCTCCTTCTATCCTGAATTTATCTACGAGCCCCCCGCACGGGTCCTCCAGACCTCAAAGATCCTAAGGGAGCGGTCGAGACATTCAAACCTATCCCCAGTTGAGCGGATGAAATCCTCTTTGATCATACCTGCTGAGCTCATTCTCATTCAAGAAGGATGAGGCGATGAAAGAAGAAAAGCGACTTCCCCCTTCCCACTTCTTCAACCTCTTTGACTCCGGACAGGTTCATATGGATTTCAGACTCCTTCTACGCGGTCCTCTGGACTTGTTTTGATCCATATTCACTTTTCTCGTCCACCTTCTTCTTCTTGATTACCGAGATTTGAAATTCAAGGCTACCGAGGTCTGCGTACGGGGGGTTTGGGCAATTCCACTTTGTCTTAAGAATCCCATTCTCATCTCAGCCTCGCGAGCATGACTTACCGATCGTCGCTTCCTACCTCTAAATAGGAATAGAATATCCTAAGAGAGAAAAGATCAGACCATCTCGACGAGGCCACTCGGGTCTACAGTCCCCTCGACTTAATATAATAAGAGAGGAATGAATTCTAGAATTCCGTCTGACAAGAATTTTCACTTTCATGATTCCACTCTGCACCCGACTGAAACTATTCGCGCTGAACTCAGCGGAGGAACTGGTCTTGATTCCCTTTCTGACTATGAGAAGGACTTTCTATTTGTCTGGATGGGAAACTTCCGCGTAAACTCGGTATCCTCGGGTCCATGAAATTACCCACGGATACTATTCTTTCATTACCGCGGTCCGTGGTAGTTTCATTCTACTTTCTCACGACTCCTTCCACTGGTCTGAATTTCGTATTAATCGGTCCTGTGCGCGATCGCCTGGTCGAACCCCTCGGCCGATTCGAGAGTGATTTCATTCCTCTTCCCCAGCCTCTCGGGCTTTTAGTCTTTTTCTTTGTTAACGAAAGAATGGAGGATGCCTTGGAATATGCTCCAAAGTATGAAAAGAAAAAAAAACCTAGGCTCCTACTAAACGAATAAGACGGAAGAGAACTGAGAAACCCCCATATCAAGCCTATCCTCGACTCCTTGAGTCCTTCGTAGCAGTCTTTTTTCTCATTCTCTTTCATTCTTAGCAGCCCAGCTATCAGGGGGCTCTCCCGTAAGCCTCAGAGATTCTTCATGGTGGCAGAGATCTAGGCCCGATTTACCTGACTATACCTTATTATATTATGGGGCAAATCAACCTTCTTAACCGGCCTTCTCTCTCATTCATCTTCCTAAGTAGGGTGGAAGGACTAATATTAGCAAAGCAAAAACCTTGTCCATATCTTTTCTTCTCCTTTTCTTTCTATATAAAGGATCAATAAGTCCTCATCCTGGAAGGCAGCCTATACCCAAAAGTTCATTTTTCTCAATTCTCCCCTCTCTTTCGTAAAGAGAGCTCTGATCGACTTCTATAACTCTGCACTCTTCCCCTGCACATAATCAGATATTCAGAAGAAAAGAAATGAACTCAAGCATAGTCAGATTTTTCATACTCTTGAAAGAAAAAGTGCTAATTTGGAAAGAAGAAGGCTCGATTCAAAAGTCCAATGCGGCTACGTCTTCTTAGCCAGATTCAGGTCATAGGTCGGTGGGGAATAGGGCATGGCCCAGTTCAAAGCCCCCGTGCATCGCGCCTCGTCTCGACTTTCCTTTGTCCTTGGGGATGGTGTGATCTTTCTATCATAAAGAATATGTAAAGAAGAAGAGAAAGGCTGAAAAGCGGGAAGAAAAGAAAAGCCTTAGACAGCAGACGAAGAGGAGGAGGGCGAGGGCAGGATGAAAGAGAAAGAAGATCTTCAGGACTCGAGGCGGATACTAGGTTTTCCCGGTACGTGCTAGTTTCATTCTTTGAAAAGATCCAGACTGAAAAGGATTCCAAATAATGAATTCGCACTATAGAGAAGGAGTCTATCTAAATCTAATCGGGACTTAGCTTAGAGAAAGAGAGCATCCTTTCTTTATTGTTTTTTTCCATCTGAATTAAGGTATCCTCTTCCCTCTCGGTTCTAGAACTCAGGATTGGCGCGCGAGCGAACCCTTGTTATCTCCGGAAGCTCTTTCTCATATTGAATTTCAGAGGGGCGAACCCACGGGATTAAACTAGCACGTACCGGTGATTTGACCAATGAATGGGAAAACCTTGCACCCGGCTGGGTCCTTCGCCCTAACTCCACTCGAGCTCCGATCCCAGGATCATCCTTCAAGGCTAGGCTAATTCAGTCACTTAAGAAAAGAGAACCACAGCGGGCGATAGGTTATTTGTCCTCAACTCATATCTGAACTCAGACTTCTCCACCTTCAGAGAAAGAGAAGAGTTATCGATAGAGAAAAGTCAATGAAAAGTTCAAAGAAGAAGAAGAGTGATCGACTGCTTATTATCATTCTTTCTTTGCGAGCCCGGTACGATTTCTTTGAATATTCTATTTGAGTCCAATGATGAAAAGCTGTCAAGGGCGATCGGCTAATCGTACCACGTAATCCTTGTAATCGTGTGAGTCCACGAATCCTATCTTTCGGAAGAGAAGGCGAAACCGACCTTTCGGGGGTGTGAAGTCAAGCTATCACTCAAGATTCAGAGTGGGATCTCCACTCTTCCCCACTACGCAGTCCGGCACAGGAAGATTTTTCCATTGAATCAGATTCATTCCCCATGCGTATATTCATCACTCCCCACTGGCGCATTTAAAGCAAGGGCCTCGACCCAATTCGGCTATGAGATCTTTCATTCTCAATTAGATAGAGGCGGATCCGTCCCAGTTTGGAGAGGGTGCCTGTGCCGCTTGAAGTAGAAGTTCTTCGTCTTCTGGCTCGCTCCCATCACGTGGAATCAGGATCAGTTCTTCGATCGGTAAGCACCGCTACGTGGGTCACTCGTCGGCTAATAGCCAACTACCTGCTCAAGTAATCAGAAGATATTCAGAAGATCTCAGATAAATAGTCAAGAATGTCTTCGTCATCATATAAGGAGAAAGTCCTCTTCTTAATAAGAAGATATGAAAAAGCGGATCTCAAGAAACTCCCAGAAGAAGTTCATATGGATATAAACAAGTCCTTCGCCTACAAAATCAGTGGAATCAAAAGTCAAGAGGAAATTCAGCTACGTAGAACCAATGAAGAAGAGGCTCGACTGAAAGGAGAGAAGCAAAGGGCACTTCCGGCTTTCTTCTTCTTTTATATGGCCTTGAATCTGATTTTTCTTCCTTTTCTGTGCCGCGTAGAAGGAGTTCTTCTCTCGTTCTTCTCTTCTTCTTTATCGTCTTCCTTGCCCATGAATGAATTGCTAAAAGTCCTAGGCTTTCCTTTTGATAGGCTTTCCTGACTGAACTTTCTTCTTATGGTAGGCTTTCGACTTCTTAGTGACTTTCTTTTTCTCTCCTTTCAGTCGAGCCTCCGGACCGCTCCCTTAGGAGTCATGAAATTCCATATTCAAACCTTGCTTCCTAGGCTCTCAAAATAATGGATTGATAGGTCCTTCGGACTGGTGGCGGAGAAGGATTTCTTCTTCTGGCTTAGAGAAGTTGAAAAGATAATTCAAAATAGAGGTTGATCCTTCTTCTCTCCGGTCGGAGGTCTGACCCCTTATTTGGGAGGCTTTCTTCCTTAAAAGACCTTGAATCACGTCAAAAAAGACAAGAAGAAAGAAGGTGTATTTGAACTCGAAAAGAAAGAAATCTCGTATTATCATTCTAATGTGAACTGGATCTCCTTTTCCTGCTAAAGTGAGTCAAACCCGGGAAGCCCGCCGGTATTTTCACATGCAAACTCTCTTCATCTTACCTTGCGCCTAAAGGTCAGACATCGGAATCAGTCAGATAAAGAGGCAGCGGCCGGGCCAGATCGGCGGCTAACTTCCACTTCGCATCAGTCACTTCAGGAGTCAGCGAGAACTCTTTTCAAAGTCAGACCGAGCCTGGACCTTTGTTTTTGGAGCGCTTCCTGATCCGGATTTAGTCGGGGCAAGGGTTTGCGGGTCTACAGTTTCCCATTTCATCAGTGGCTCTTTTCATAGGTCCCCAGTTGACGAGGTCCGGCTCGACCAGAGAGGTGCTCAGCTGTGCTTGGGACCGATAGAGGGTATGATCGATCTCTATGATCTCCTGGACTTGAAAGGATAGGTATGAATAGGCTATAACCATAGGTTATGGGAATAGGTTGAATAGTCCTTTTTTTTTAGTGGAATTAATCAGTCCTTCGCTTTTTGAAAGGAATATGAATTCAGCCTCCTTCTACGTGCTCCTAAGGGTCAATGAAATATGAGAAAGAATGATCGAAGGCTCAAAGAATATTGAGACGGAGGCTCGACTGAAAGGCGAGGAGTTGAAAGCGAACAGTCTGATCCTTCACTGAAAATCTTAAGGAGTGGAACTCAGTCAATTCCACTAACCGCTCTTTGATCCACAGATGAATATGACCCTGAATGAAAGTCAAATTCTTTTCTCATTCTTTGAGCCTGAATGAACAAGGGAAGGCTACGCGGAGCTGAAAAAGATCAAAGCCACGGAGCGGGACAGAGCGACCTGATCACCAACTTTCCTTTTCTTTCTCCTGAACAATATACAAAGTGTATGAAAGATATGGTATTTGAGAGCGAGTTCTTTCCACTTATTACTTTAGTGCTGGAAACGGCCTTGAAAGAGAAATTGAGAGATTGATTGCCCACCTTCCCTCTAAAAGGCTATCGGGTTGTCATCGACGTTGACAACCTCCTTTTTCTTAGCTCGGGCTAAATGAAAGACGCACGTACCGGTAAGCCCTCCACTCCAGCAAAGCAAGTCTTTCTTTTTCCTATTCCCACCAGTTCGCTTGGGCTTCCTGCTTGAAAGGAATCCCTCCACTCCAGTCTGCCGATGAACATACTTTTTCCACCAACCGGATGGAAGGGGAGCATGAACTCATGCTCAATTTGAGGGTTTATTCAATGGCGAAAGCACCCCCTGGCTCGTCTATGATTAAGCGCTGGGCTCACTCAATTCACTTTCTTCCATAACCTGCTTCCTATTCAAAAGAGGAGAGGAAGTTAGTGAACGGAGGACCAGAGGAGGGCACTTGAGGTCAGGGACTACGGTAATGGACCGCTTGCTCTTGTTCATCAAGTCGAATCGGATAAGATTGAGTATGAAGCAAGGAGGCAAAGCTTTATGGTCGCCCACAAGAAGCGGTTATTCCCTTCTCAGCCCTAGCCTTCCTTTCTCCCCTCTGATTTGATGGATGCCCCTCGAATAGTCTTCCCGAACAATATCTATTGCCTGTCCCGTACCGGTACGTGCGTCTTTCATTTCAGAATCGAAAGCGGACCAAGCTCGCACACAAGCCCGCTACCAGAGAGGAAAATTCATATCTTGAAATTGGAAGAGAAGATTTTTGGCCCCCAACTCCTAAGGGCATTTTCGGGGAGTAGCTCTCCTTAACTCTTCGACCTCTTCCTATGAAACCCCATAGTTTTCCTTACTCCTTACCCAGTATTTCCCTTATATAGGCGGAGGTTGTCCCATTTCTTCGGAGATCCTTTAAAAGGTCATTTCAGAAATTCCTTTCTGTCTTTTTCCGCGGTGCTCCACGTAGCGTGGGTGTCCAGCTCGTCCCGCTTTCTCGGCAAAGAAGTCGAGAAGGCATTCTGTCGGATTGTAGGGGGGCCTTTTCCTCCAAGGCGGGGGTCCAGAGTCAACATCCTTTGAAAGATGGAAAAAGATTCTCGCGGATATCCCTATTCTCCAATATCATCATCATATGATATTTGGGAGGAGAATCAGTTTTGACTTCCTGCCAGTATGCGTCCTTCTCCTGACCAAGGATAAAGGAGGCATCCTCCTTTGGAAAGGCGAAAATTCTACCCCTCATGGAGGATTCTAAAGCGCAATTAGGGGTAAGGGGCCAAGGCTCTAAGAGGACCCGGAGCTCGAAGGAATCCTCATCTGAGGAGTTCGCCGGGCTCTCATCTTGACTTCGTGTGGGATCCTGCATATGCAAGCTGGAATCAACTATCGAAGCAAGACACCCAATCCACCAAATGGGAATCGCCACCCCAAGACGAAAGGAGGAGGCCCTCTCACCAGGATCATTGATTTTGACTTTGAAGAAATCTGACTAAAATCAATGCCGAGGGGAAGACATAGAAAATAGCACAGGATAACTCCTCTGAAAAGGATAGATAAAGAGACCATAGAAAGGAGGTTTGGATGAGAATTGAAGAAGAATGAAACTAGCACGTACCGGGAAAGCCTAAGGACCTGCCTGCCCTATCCGCGCGGTCAAAAAGCGTCGAATCAAAATGGGATATCAGACTGAATCTCTTTCTCCCCAAGCCAATAATAATCGTCAGTCTAAGGGGAGAACTCCAAGCTTTAAGGCAGCCATATTGCACGATTATTTCTTTGTGTACTTCTTCTTTTTGACTTCTTTGATTCATTCAATATGTAAAGAATGAAGAAAAGCGAAAGACTAACCTATGCCTTCCTGGACTGAGTTCGATCTTGAATTCAAAAACTCAAAGAATGAGATAATGAAAGATTCAGTACATTCACATTCTCTCTTTCGGAATGCATTCAAACTTTCTGCTTTTCTCTACCCCACATTCAAACTGGAAAGGGGATAAGGCCGCTCTTTCGCTTTCAGTTTCGGATGAGAAATCCGTTTAAGGAGAAGATCGGTAAGCCCTTTCTGAAGTAGCTCTCGTTCTTCTCTTGAAATAGGTTATCTTCGTATCCCCTCGACCTAACCTAAGACAAAGAAAGACGACGGACGGAAGTAGCTCGACGGAGGTTACCGAGGAAGAGGGACGAGGCCTTGAAACTCTTTCTCTTCCGCCCCACATCGATAGAAGTAGATAAAGGGAATTCTCACTCCCACATGAGAAAAGTCAGAGGTCTCGAGCAGTCAAATGGGTCCTATGGAAAGTCCATTCCCAATGGATCCATTTATCATCCTCCAGCAAATCGTCTAATTCGCGAAATGATAAGAAAATGCATAGATAGATAGGTTCGACGAAGGAGCTCGACAACAAGAGGAATGATCAGGTCGGGGAAGAGTCTGACTTAGTAGGGATCGACCGGAAGCTATCCGGTTAGCGGCTCAGCTCAAGGGTTCGGGTAGATGTAATTGAGCGTAAAGCTTTTTGACTCGGTATGAATACGACCGAGACTTATATAGAAGCTGTGCTTTACCTAGGAGTGGGGGGGGGAGTAAGAAGAACTTCAAGACTCAGCTCTCCCCTTGCAGCAGAGTCAGAATAGCGAGACCCCCACGGGAATGAAACTACCCCGGACCGGTACAATCAGAGTTCTCAAGAGGAAGAAGGTATTCAGTAACTCGACCGACGGAAGAGGAGCAGCGGTTAGAAGTAGCCTCAAGCTATCCATAAAGTAGGGTCAAAGAGGAGCAAAGAATTTGCGAAAGAAGACAGTTCTTTCCTTATTCTTATTCTATTCCGTCATGAGATCATCGTATCGAGAAAGATCAAGCCCTTGTTCATTGAGTTGAAGCTCGACCAGATCTGAATTCAAGGGCATACTCGGAATAGGAGACAGGGGAAGGTTGAACAAGAGTCTGCTCTTGCTAGATCTCTTGCCTCATGACTGGCCTAATGCCTTTAATCTGACTCCCAAGGTGGGTGGACAAGAACTCTTATGACCTGCAAACAAAGCCTCCTCCATTATCAATCAGAAGAAAGTCAACTTGACCGAAGGAAGAGGGACAGAGTTGCTGGATCTAGGGGACCCAAGCGGTGGGCTTGCTTCCCCTTTTTTCCTTAGTTCTCTTTATAAGATAATAGTGACAGAAAGATTCCCAGCCCGAGGTCACCCATACAAAAAGAAGAAAGACGGTCTCTTCTTCGAGCTGATGCCCTTGCTCAGGTGGGACTTGGAGCGGGGTAGGGTCTTTATATAGGGCTTTCAGTCCAGGAATGGAAAGATCATGAAAGGCCGGCCCTTGATCTTTGACCGCGGAGTGGGACTAATCGGCAAGAGACCCTTCTTCTGATCCAGCAGTGAGCACCTAGGAGTGGGAAGTGAGTTCTCGCTGATGATGTGAAAATGGACTCCAGGGTTTCATCCAAAAATGAAACAAAGGGGGAAAGGAGTCAAAAGAGTTTTCAGCCTTTCCTTGATATTTGACTTGGGAATGGTCAATAGCAGTTGAAGCAGCAGCTTCAACGACAAGAAAGACTGTTTTGGATGCCTCGCTTGGGCGATGGTCTCGATATTTGAACCTCTGCTGCAAGAGGCTACTTCCGAAACCAAAGGCCTCTTCAGCTGTTCCGAAACGGGTAATTTCATGGCCTGATGTCTGACCCTGACTTCTCTTCCTCTTTAAGTAAGTTACCCTGCCAACTCTGACCCGAGAGCCCTAATCTTACCGCAACGGGTATTCTAACCCAGTCCGACCCTGGGAATGACTCTGAGCCGACTAAGTCTTTCTTCCTTCTTCCTTCGCCCTCTTCATCTTTCCATGCCCAATATGGATAAATCAGTCCTTCGGACGGCAAAGAACCATAGTCATTTTTCTAATAGGATGACCGCCTAGAAGGACTCCTCTTGAGTTGTCTTCTTCTTCTCTTCGCTTCGCGCCTTCGGAGGGATCAAATCTCCATTTTCATGCTTTGAGCCTATGGGCAAGAGAGCTGGGGTTCGGTACGAAGAGGGCGCTCAATAGAAAGGTCAGAGAGAGAGTCCGCGCGAAGGGATTGAGTTCTTTCGGCAGTGGCAGAAGGTACCTATCAAATGAGATCTTGCTTTCATATCACGTCGTCGGCCTAAGTAAATAAAGGCATATTGATTTACGAAAGATGTCAATACCGGTCCGTGGTAGTTTCATTCCCACTACGCGGTAATCCATAACCTGAATCCGGTCGAAGAAGATGCATCCTCCACTGGAAGAAGAAAGGTCACAGCTGCCCCTGAAAGGGCTACTTCAACTTCCCGGTCAGCATCCTAGTCTGAAACTTAGGCAATCCGCCGCAAGAGTCGATTTAGATTATATATCCCGACTGATTTATCCATATGAACCTTGTCTTCTCTCTCTTGACCCCTGTCGATCGAAGGAGGTGGCTTCTCTCCTTTATGGAACTTGAGTCAATCGTATTGATAGGGCGTGTCCCACTAACTGAAAAAAGAGTTCGGCCCCCCTTATTCATTTCTTTCTCGCTGAGAACCCACTTGGGACTCATTCATTGATCTATTTTCCGACCGCTTGAAGGATTCCGGTTTATGAATGATTCCTCGAGCAAGCGCCTCAATGAAGAAAGGGCCTCTCCCACTGCTCGCGACGCCCTACTTACCACCTCGCGCAAGATAGCTAATCCAATCATCTGAAAATGGGTGAGTCGGGTCTTTGACTGACGTGGGGTCCCACCTTTTTCAGCCTTGTGTTCACCGCGGAGTGGGTCATTGATTTGGTACATGGAAAGAGAGTTTCGTTTAAGGGCTAGGCTATACTCTCTTTCTTACCAATCGATCGAACTCATTCTCCCTGAAGAAGGCGATCGGCTAAGTTTATTTAAGAATACAATAAGTCAAGAGCCAAAGCACTGATTCAAGGGAAATTCCCCTAGCTGATCAGCCACTCCTTTAAGCTAAGTGCTTTCATTGCTTCCTTTTTCAGCTTTTTTCTTCCGGTCTGGTATGGGAAAGCTGCCTTCTAGATCCTGGGCTGGGCCCACTTTCAGTTATACCTCCGCACAATCCTATTTGGCTGAATCCCTCTCGTCGACTTTCTTCGAAGCACTCCGGTCGGTTACCGCGCTTTCTTCCCACGGGGCGGAGTGAATATGGATTTCATGGCTGAGTACGAACTGCCTCTGGAAAGCCGCTGATCAAACTGAGAATTCCTGCCTCCCGGTCTAGTGGACTCATTCCCTTTATTCTTCTCGATCCTAATAACTAAGTCAGACTACTGATTCTCATTCCCTTGCTGCGGAAAGAGGAGAGCGGCTGAAGGCCTTCCCCGATCGAGACTGATTCCGATTACTCTAAAGAATACCTCTCCGATATGGATGGTCTCGTGAAAGATCTTCTAAGAAGACTTGTCAGACGCACCGACTTTGCTATCTTCGCGCTTGAGGCCTCCCTCTGTAGTAGGTCAAGTTGACTTTCTTCCTTTGAAAATGGAGGAGGCTTTGCAGGTCATATCTTGTCCACCTTGGGAGGAAAGAAATACATAAAGAAGGCAGGCGTGAAGCCATCTAGCTTTCCGATCGATCACCCTTTGTTCATTGAGGCGGTTTAGGCATCTGATCTAGAACGAGAGAAGGGAAAGGAGCGAAGCCCTGAGAGTGTAGAAGGAGAAGGGAAAGAAAGGCCTAACTCACTCTTTTTTCTATGCGAGACTTCCATGAACTTTAGCTCCCTGGATTGAGTAGGAAGAAAGGAGAGTGAGACTTCCAGTGATCAATGAACAAGGAAAAGAAGTACTCTTTTACAGGGAAGATCCCTAGTTGACTCAGTAGCTGCTGCGGAATCAGTATCGGTTGAGAAAGGAGAGGCGGAAAGGTGAACCCCATTTTTCTACCTGAGACGTGATCTCATTCAATCCTCAAAAGGTGAGGGACAGGAGGATGGAGTGTGAAACCTCTTTCCTAACCTCGTCCTTTCGCACTGCAGGGTTTCATCCACGTAAATTGCGAGAAGAGGTGGCCTATTTCCTTATTGCCTTTTCTTGTCAGAAATCGCCCCTAGCCCCTACAATTGAGTGATTTTTCTATCTATTTTCCTTGGTCTAGATCGAACCTCTTTGATTTGAGTAGTTTCGCTCGAGCGTGAACCTCAACCGGGTACAGCAGACGACCCTCGTTTTGCTTTCTCTGTGCTAGGGCGAGAGTCCTACTCTAAGTTACTAAGTTACGTGATAGAACTCATTTCTTTAAGAGTACAAATCAGTCTTTATTAAGAGAAGAAAGATGGGACTTCGACCAGTTAGTTCTCAGCCTTTCCTTTCTATTTTGGGTCCGATCTCATACAAAGAGAACTTCCGCCTCCAAGCTTGATTAAAGGACGAAGTTGTCTTCCTTGTCTAAGTCATCTCTCTTATCTGACTCCCTCTCCTTACAGTCGAGCCGCTTTCGCTCCCTCTCCTTACAGTCGAGCCGCTTTCGCTCCCTCTCCTTACAGTCGAGCCGCTTTCGCTCCCTCTCCTTACAGTCGAGCCGCTTTCGCTCCCTCTCCTTACAGTCGAGCCGCTTTCGCTCCCTCTCCTTACAGTCGAGCCGCTTTCGCTCCCTCTCCTTCGTAAACTCTGTCTCGCATTTCTTCCTCAACAGCACTTCTAAGAATTCCCTATTGTCAGGAAATTTCTTCTTTTCCATAAAGACTGATTTATTCCACTGATCTCAGAATGCATGTCTTAAGCAATGAAAGATGAAAATTCATCCAAAAAAAAGAAGAAAGAGACAAAGAAAGCCAAGGATTCCTTATTCACTGAAGAAAGAAAAGAAATTCTATAAAGATTCCACAAAAAGAGGATAAAATACCTGAATTACGGAGTGAAATGCTTTGTTGGAGAGTGGGGGAGGCAGAGGTAACTGAACTAAGAAGAAGACAGGGATCTCAGCTGCTATCCCGGATTGACCGGAAAGGAAGCTATCACAATGATCGGTTGAGGAAGAGGTTAGAATATCTCTGATTATTAGTTTCGCCGAGAAAGACTAAGAAACCTGAACTGACGGCTTTCCTTTCTTGGACTGATTTATGGAATATATTTCTTGGACTTGTTTATGGAGCGGAGCCCTAGGAGAAGGTAAAGGAGGGAGCGGACAGCGGACCTTTGAGTCATCCGCATCTCTGGGTCCGACCGCTAAGTGGGAATATATAGGATGAAAGTAGCTAAAAAAAGTGAAGACGAGACTGCTCCGTTAGGAGTCTGAAAGCGGGTAAATGGACTGAATCAATGAACAAATCAATGAACAAAGGCGACTGATCGATCTTCTTTTTCTGGAGAAGGAGTGGAACCGCTCGAGGTTTCGGAGAGGAGTTAGGCTCGACCCTCTTTAAGAGTTAAGGAAGGTTTCAGAAGAGGAAGATGAAAGTCAAGAATCAGAGTTCCCGGTCCGTCCTAGCTTAATTAGTAGTCCGGATTGCTCTTTCAGCCAATTCTTTCGAAACCTCTTGCAATTGCAAGGAAAGCCTACGGACGGAGCTCGAGATAAAGAAGATCTTTCAGACCTCTGAGGCAGGAATGCGAGACCCAGTGGCGCTTTCAGTCCTTCTTCTTCTTTCTGTCTCGGATGCCTCATCTCGGGAACAGGGTCGAGCCTAACCTACTGAACCTACTTAAATAAAAGGAAGAAGACGATGAAGAAAGTTTCAGATAAGATATAAGGCTCAAAGAATATTGAGTCCTATGAAAATCAGTGGAATTAACAAGTCCTTCGTCTGCAACTTTGAGTGGTCTCATTGATAAGGACATATGAATATGAAACTCCGGACCGGCTGGATAGAAGCATGAATCTATTTTCATGAGAAAAAAGATCTTTCTCATTCGTCGAGCTCTCCTTAGAAGAGAGAGATGGGATTCACTCATGCCTGCTAAGCTAACTCTTGGTAAAGTATATTCTTGTGGTCCCCCCTACTCAAAATCACTCTACTCTGGGCTTCCTTCCTCTCCTCTGCCTGATCATACGCGCTGATTTAGTATCTCCATATTGGCTGCCTTCTTTGTCTTCTTTGATTTTGATGATATTCTGTATAGTGGTGATCTTAGACCCAATCAAGCTTCTAACGGACACATCTCATGCTTAGGATGGACTCCTTCCCCTGCTTTTCTCCTTCGTAGTTCTTCCTCATCTGGCTGATTCATCAACGGATTCATTCTGACTCAAGATCTGAATTCTTGGTCTTAGCCTTCTTTCGCTCATCACCCTATTTATAGTCTTGAAAGAAGTACGTGCGTAACCCCCATTCCAGGGATTAGAGTGAACCCCATCAGTCCGGGATCGCTATCGGTCTCTAACCTATTTTTCTCAGTATCCACTCAAGACCCTTCTTAAGAGATATGGTAAAGCCTGCTAGTCTTCCTCATTGCTCTTCGGAAAGAGTTATTCCGGGGTGGAGCATACGAATACCTTTGGCCTCGCTACCCTATTCGGAAAGAGACAATGACTCTTGATGGAGGCGTAAACTCTATCATGATAATAGTACTCTTCCCCTTGGGTCCTATTCTACTGCTCCTGATCCCCTTTCTTTGGCCCTATTCAGGTCTCATCAAGAAGGTTTCGCTTTGAGTGTCTGACTCAGGATCTCATACTAAGAAATAGTTAGCCTAGCAATATGCTAAGCTCTGACTCCCCTTTAACTGACTGAGGCGTAGATCCCGGTCCGTGCTAGCTTAATTAGTGCTGCCAGGGCTCGGTCTCATTCAAAGATCTTGGTACTGAACCCACTGCCGAACGTCGATGCGGGACCCCTTCTCTGGCATGAATCCACGGCAGGTTGAAGGAAGTCGGGATGGTAGCGAGGCCTCTGAAGAATTCTTTACCTACACATCCATCCGAGAGGATTCGGCCAGTTCAGGCGTCTACCGGTCCGTGGTAGTTTAATTAGACTTCCTTGACGGATTCCTATTTGCTTCTTCCGATCCCTTTGGTGGAGACGGATAACCTGGGGAGCCTACTCAGCCTATGAAACTTGGACTGATCCCTAGAACAAAATAAGGATGCCTTGGACAAGAAAGAGAAAAAAGCGTGAAAGAGACCCTCTTAACCCACGTAGCGGTCAATCTGGCCCGGCTGGTCGACTTTCTTCGAACCGCCCCGTGGGAGTCTCGCCTTTTGTTTATTCCGCAACCTTATATTACCTTTCGTTCAAGTACCTTTTGAGCATAGACGAATAAGGAAGGGTCAGGGTAGTCTCGTCCTACCGCGGAGGGGGAATTAGTATTGAAATTAGGTTCTGGCGCAAGAAAGAGATAACCCGTCAAAAGAGCTCCTTCGCTATCACTTTTCTGGTCTAGCCTTATCATAAAGACGGTCGTCTCGCAGCCTAATCCGAAACCTCATTCCTGGAGGCGTCTGAGTTCGCTTACCTCTTTCAAGAACGTCAAGGGTAAGGCACTACTACTATTTGAGAATTAGCCTTTTGAAAAGAAAAGGAAGACGTAGTAGGTCTTTATGATTTGAAAAGAAGAGACAAAGAAAGAAGACTCAAAACAAAAGGCGCGATAAGAAGAAGAAAGCGGAGGCTGGAAGCGAAGCGCATTAAAAGAAGAGACAAAGATAGGAAAAATGTAATATGAGAAGACGACAAAGGAGGACTTGGCTTCGGAGTCCGGGTTCATTCCTGAGAAAGAAGACAAGAAGAATCAAGGGTTTGATCCTTGAAGGCGAAGTGGGAAAAGCACTGCCCCTTCCCCGTCCTCTAGACCGACTGGTCCTTTTCTCCTGAATTCAGTCTCATGAATATTAGTCCCTGTCCCTCGGTGTGGTCAGTTGGATCCCTAACTTCAAGATCAAGACTGAAAGAGCGGTATGACTTTCAAAGGTTATCCCCCCACGGGGCGCAATCACTCTTGTCGTACGTAAGAACTGAGACCACTTACGGAATATGAGAATAAAGGAAATTACAAGGCCATGAATGAATCACCTTTTTCCGTTCAGGAAGGGGTAAATCACCAAAATGATAGAACTCATTATTTGAGTTTTGGTGGACTTGCAAAAAACAAAGGGAATCATCGTCTGCACCCTACGGCAAGGAAGAAGACTCGAGGCTAAGAGAAGAGCCAGGTGAGCTAGCAAGACGCATAGAGCAGAGCGTGATTCCATATTTCAATCTTGAACTAGAGGAAGGATTAAAGCCAGATTACCGCCTATGGTAGACTAAGAATTTCATACTACATGAGGGAGACTCTTTAATAGTCAATCCCACTCATTCAGTCTTTGAAAAGAGGACATCATCGGTATTTTTCTATGAGAAAAAGAAACTTTCTATGAACATGAGTATTCAAAGTCTACTGCTCGATCTATGCCCCTGGACTAAGATCTCTATCTCTCTCCGTATCTGTGACTGGCTTGGGGTATGTATTCGCTCCCAGGTCAAGAAAGGTATCGATACCGAGATCTGGAAAGCGGTGGAATTGAGTTCAGCCTCACACAAAAACATAGACGGGCTTAGCGAAAATGAACAATTTGCAAGGGCTCGACTGATAAGGAGAGCAAACCACTTTGTAGCAACTTTTCATGAAAAAGATGTAAAAATTTCTCTATTTTCGTTCAATATCAAGATTCGAAAAAGTCAGAAAATGCAAGAACCGAGAAATTGCCAAGTTTGAAAGGATGAGTTGATCTCTGATCATTTGCTTAAGACATGAATTCAGAGATTGAGAAAGAGAAGAGAAAGAAATCTCGTGAGAAATGAAATAGAAGAAGTCAATTAGGAGGTAGTTCTTTACTTACGCTATTTGTTCATCAAAGATTCTTCCTTCTTTTCTCCTTGCCTAATGAATTAATATGGATTTCGATCATTCTTTTCTTTGGTTTTCATTCTTTGAATTGGACGTGAATGAGAAGATTCAGTGATCCACGTAGCCTTTCAACAAGCACTTTCTCCTTTATTTATCCATCCGGAGCGGAGGCGGAGCCGTAGCGGACAGCCTGAAACTACTTTCTTATCTGGCCTGAAACTCTTGCTTTCAGCGTAGCGCGTAGCTTAGCCGATTCAATCTTCTTTGATCCTTTCTTTTCCAGGTCCGCGGTAGTTTAATTAGCACTACCTGAGATTTCTTTCTTTTCTCTTTTCCAGCCTAGGTAGCCTAGCCGATTTATGTTTTCCAGCCTTGAAATATGCTTTGAACCTTCAGATTTGAAGCGGAGCGGTTGAAACTCCTACGGAGCCTCCCAAAGTAATACCTATAATGAGGTACAGCCTAGCGGTGGCTCTCCTTTGTAAAGCGTAGCGGAGCGGTTGAAACTCCTCGCAATATTCTTTGCGCCTTTTGACTTTGATTTTGACTTTGTAGCGGTGCCTTCTGAGTTAATCTACTTCGGTCGCTTCGCCCTGAATATTTGCTGACTTCTTCGATCATTCTTTGCCCCGTCCTCCGGACTATGAACCATATAGCCTTTCTGACTTCTTGCTCTTCGATCATTCTTTGCCCCTCACCTCACACTGATAGTTGCTTTCCTGCCTCTTCTTCTTGTGGTGGCTTCTCGCCCTGAATACATTAGGATCGGAACATGTTCACGCTTTCTTTATGCTACCCGCTCGCTCCCAAAGTACGCTCGGGCTAGCTTCTACTAAGCGCAGGATTCTCTTCCTCAGTGAATGAATTAAGTGAGAAGTTCTGTCTATTATCAAATGATTGATTCAAAGGATGTTGTGCCCGAAAGGCTTTGGATCGCTAGTTCTGGTACGCTGATCAAAGCGACGATGGCTCCATACCCTTGCCTGGTAGGTCCAGGAAGACAAATTCAGTCTTTCTGCTCTACCCAAGGGGTGGTGAATCAGCGGATATGGAATAAAGAAGCGGATATTGCACAAGCCGATCTTGCAGTTTTGACCTCATTTGGCTCTAGGATCAAATCACACAATTACAGAGGCAAGAAAAGAAAGGCAGGGATCTTGTAGCGGATTCCCCGAAAAAAACTAGGTTCTTAGACGGATCTGCTTTAACGGATTGGTTTACGCCGTCACGGATAGACATCTCTGTATTCCCCTTTCTTTCTACCTTTTCCGCACTTTGACGAGCCTAAACAAAGAAAGACACGTCGCCCCTTCCCCTCGTCAACTCGGTAAAGCTGCTTCGCCCCTTCCTCGAGTCCTTTAAAGACACACGTCGCCCCCTTCCCCTCGTCAACTCGGTAAAGCTGCTTCGCCCCTTCCTCGAGTCCTTTTCCTCCTTTCAGGGATATCGATCCAGCTAACTAACTAACCTAACTAATACTAAGAGGTCCCGGCCTGAGGTCCGGCTTTTCCTTCCATCTTTAAGGGATATCGATCCGGCTGGCTCTGGCTGCCTTGTTCTTTGTTCTTTAAGGGATATCGATCCCCTCTCCTTATCAGTCGAGCCCTTGTTCTTCTTTTTTCGCCTTCATACTTTGATTTTGCTTTTTCTTCATACTTTCTTTTGGTTTAGGGATGGGGTATACTTACTCAGCTCCTTGAAGGGAGCTTCGGTTGTTCTAGGTTACGCAGAGCTTTTGCCTTCGCTTTCTATCTAGATTGCTCGAAGAGTCTATAACCATTATAGGTGGCTTCGCCCCTCACACTGACCTCTCCCTTGTTCATTGACTCCTCTTCTCTCTTCTTGTACTTGTAGTTTCTTCTTTCCCTTCCTAAAACCTCACACTGACCTCTCCCTTGTTCATTGCTTCCCCTTCCTTTCCTAAAACCTCACACTTCTGCTTTCTTTCCTGCCTCTTCGGTGGCTTCACCTTCATACTTTTGCTTTTGGGGTAGGGGTATACTTACTCAGCTCCTTGAAGGGAGCTTCGCTTTATCTAGGTTACGCAGAGCTTTTTGAAAGATTGAACTAGGAAAGAAAGAACAAGTCTGTCTTAAGCAGGAGGTGCAAAGAATCTTGCGTGGAAGAGGAAGGAAAGAAAGAAAGTCCAAGTCTGTCTTAGGTGTGAGGAAGGAAAGAAACTACAAGTCTCAGAGGCAGGTGCAAAGAATATTGCAAGAAGTCAGCTCAGAAAATATGATGGGCTCTGCCCAAGAGCAAGAACAGGAAAGAAAGAACAAGTCTGTCTTAAGCAGGAGGTGCAAAGAATCTTGCGCAAGTCTGTCTAGGGAAAGGTATACATTCTGTGTTAGGAAAGAGGAAGGTGCAAAGAATATTGCGTGGAAGAGGCAGGTGCAAAGAATGATCGAAGAGGTAAGAAAGTCTAAGGAAGAGGAAGTATAAGGGGGCGAAGCCCTACAGAAGAGGCAAGTCAGAAAGAACAAGTGTGAGGCGGAGTAGGAGTTGACGACAGCAAGAAGAAGAAAAGAATAGGTTTCACGAGTCAAGGGAAGGAAGTCAGTATACATACGGGGCGGAGCCCAACAAGAACAAGATAAGGAAGTATAAGGGGCAGAGCCCAAGAGCAAGAACAAGTCAGTATGAGGGGCAAAGAATGATCGAAGAAGTCAGCAAATATTCAGGGCGAAGCCACCTTTCAGTGGTTAGTGGTTATAGAACGTTCTCGCAATCTAGTCCAAAGGAAAAAGCTCTGCGTAACCTAGATAAAGCGAACTCAGCTCCCCTCAAGGAGCTTCGGAAATAGACCCGATCGATATCCCTGAAAGATGGAAAAGCCGGACTAGAAGATGGAAAAGCCGGATCGATATCGCCGACAAAGAAATCAAGGACGTCAGGCCGGACCTATTAGCGAGAAAAAGGACTCAAGGCAGGGGCGAAGCAGCTTTACCGAGTTGACGAGGGGAAGGTTAGAAGCAGCTTTACCGAGTTGACGAGGGGAAGGTTAGAAGCAGCTTTACCGAGTTGACGAGGGGAAGGGGCTTTGGTGCTTTATACATTTAGGCGCCTAAACGTGCTCAAAAGGGCCAAATAAAGGCAATACAGATCTTTCTATCCGTCTCGGCGCTAGCTATCCGTACCAAAGAACAAGTCAGCCGGATATTCAGGGCGAAGCCACCGATAAAAGGCAATACAGAGATTTAGGCTAAACCAGCCAGATCCGTTCTTCGTTCCGTCTAAGAACCCTGGTACTCGTTTTTTTCGGGGAATCAGCTACAAGATCCCTGCCTTTCTTTTCTTGCCTCTCTCCCTCTTTCTTATCTTTTCTTGGTCGTATGAGCACTGAGTGCTTTACGGGAAAGCCTCATTCATTGATTATTGATTGATTCAGACTGAAAACAGAGACACAAGAAGTCAAGAAGAAGAAAGTGGAAGATGGCATTGAGAAAATCTCCCGCCCCATGACTAATATAATATTGAGAAGGCGGGGCAGAAAGCTTGCACATTTTTTTTCTTGCGCGAGATCCAGCAGAGAAAGAGTCAGACCTATACGAGAGTCCACTCATTAACGAGAAAAAAGTCAAGAAAAGCAGAATTCACTCATTAACGAGAATGAAAGAATCCACAAATGTCAATGTTTCTGACTCAGCTGGTCCGAAGGACTCACCGCAAAGGTTAGGCGCAAAGAATTTGCGAAAGCTCTGTCGGAGGGTTTTGACCTATACATGAATTTCAGGCGGAAGACGGAGCGGGAAAGTCAATGAACAGGGGAGCGAACTAGTCGATCGACTAAGCTTCACCCAGTCCGTGGATCTGGACTCTGGAAAGAACCTAGAATTTCTGCCCTTTGTCCACGATGCCCCTAGTCGATATGGCAAGACAAGTGATTGAACTCCGTAAAATGCTTTGCTAATAATATATTTCAAATCAACGGATCCAGCGATTATAATTATAATAAGAAGGAAAGAAAGAATCTCTTATCATATTAGCTTTCTCTTGAATTGGAAGTTCATTCGATCTGCTTTCATTATGAAACTACTGTCCGTTACGCTACGGCTCCGCCTCCGCTCCGGGGTAGCTATCTTTCCAAGCGGATTCAGTCTCAAGCAGATTCAGTCGCTACGCTCCTAACCCTAACCCAAGCAGCAGATTCAGTCGCTACGCTCCTAACCCAAACCCAAGCAGATGATTCAGTCGCTCCCGGTCCTAAGTAGCTTAATACAGTCGCTACCCTAATCCTAATAAGGGAGAAAGTGGTTCTTTAAAGGCTACGCTGGATCCCTCCCACTCCGCGGGAGAAGACACACACCGAACCGAAGACCCCTTCAGGGGCCAAGCAGGCCAAGCAGATGGATTCAGTCGCTACGCTCCTCCGGATATTTTGATCCAGTTCCGCTTCCAATCTTCAGGGCGAAGCCACTACAAGGCAGCCGGATCGATATCGCCGACAATTGACAATGAAAAAGCGGACGTATGGCCCGACCTCGACGCTTTCACTTCGCGAGGAAAAGGACTCAAGGCAATAGCGGACGTGTCCAAAAGAAAGTAGGAAAAAGAGAAAAAAAAAGGTACGTACATTCTTGATTGGAACGTGTACATTCTTGTGATTGATGGCTGCGATTGATAGCAGCCCAACTCAAGCACTGTATTGTATTTCAGCTACGCGGACAGGACAACCTGAAAGCACTTGACTTTCTTCAACCACTTTCTTGTTCCGGCTTGTTCCGGAGCGGAGGCGGAGCCGTAGCGTAACGGACAGTCAACTACCCTCCTTGATTTATGATTGATCCTACCTACTTTGAGATTTATCCGGAACTCTTATCCGGAACAACTTGATACCAGATATATCCGGAACAACTTGAGAAACTTGATACCAGATATGATTCAGTCGCTCCGCTACAGGCTAGCTCTCGCTCCAAGCAGATGCAGATCCAAGCAAGCAGATTCAGTCAGATCCAAGCAGCGGAGGCTCAAAGAATGATCGAAGGAGCAATTTGCGAAAAACAACTCAAAGAATAGGAGAGGATTTTCTCGGTGCTCATACGACCTAGAGGAGAGTTATGCTGCCGACTTCAATAAATAGGGGAGGACAGAGGCAGACTTGGAAGATAAAGCAGAAGTAGTCCCCATAGGAAAAGAAAGAAAAGTTGAGTCTTCAGTCTCAGTTTCATAGGCAGAAGGGGGAAGCCAGACCAGACCAGATTGACCGGTCCGTGCTAGCTTAATTGACTTTTTCTTTTAGTAGATTGAGTCTAACTTCTTTCAGAGGTTGTTGAATGAGTTGGAGATAGGCTTTCTGACTTTCAGTAGGTTCAGAGAAGAGGAGCATGAAAGTGGAACTGAATTCGAAGCCTCAAGCTATCCATAAAGTAGGTGTGTTGAGGGAATTCTTTTGAGAACTCTTTCGGAAGAAAGGGAATGAAGGGAGACCGCCTCAATGAACAAGGGCTTCAGAGAGCTAAAGAAGCGGTTAGGAACAAGATCTTCTTTCTACAGCACTGATCTTCTTTCGGCAGGTTCAGTTCTTCGCTCGATCGCTCGGTAAGCTAGGGATCCCCACTCCGCGGCCTATCGCGTGGTTCTGAATTTCTTTATGTAAATCGTTCTGCTGGCTCATCTCTCCGTTCAACCGCTACGAAGGAGTCTGACCTTTCTTCCTCTCAAGTCCATAAGAAAGGAATCTCGAAGAAATCAAGCTCCAGATGAGTTGAGAAGAGGGACAGAGGCATAGAGGTTAGAAAGCGCAAGACCATACCGAAAAGAGACTGAAGGTGATGAGGAGGAAGCAGATTAACCAGCCAGATAGGTAGAAGGGAAGGGTCAGAGCGCATCCAAGGGCAGTAGCAGTTGTCCCTCTTTCAAGGGAAGTAGTTCGCCTTCTTGTGCCAGTCGCTGTAGTTTCGGAACTAGTCATGAAATGGCTCTTCTTTCTCATATTGTATATATACGATGAACGAGGTTCAGAGCGAAAGCGGCTCGACTGAAAGGTTCAGAGCGAAAGCGGCTCGACTGAAAGGAGAGGAGGATGAAATAGCTAGACAAGGTAGAATTCGTAGACGAGGGAAAAACTCCCCAATCGGATCGCGAACGGGTCAACCAATAGAACTCGACAAAAAAGAAGCAAGGAGACCGGCGCAGATATGCTCTCCCCAGCGCTTTGGTCAGAGTGGAAGAGCTTGAAGAGTTTACCCCCCAAAAAGGAGTGGAACAAGGTTGATAGACGAGAATAGGAAGAGAATAGGCTAGACCGGAGCGAGATCCGTAATCCCATAAATCAGAGATTAGGATCAGTATGATAAGTTGTGTCACTAAAAGAGGAAGATGAAGCGCGAAGAGGCATAATGACTAGTGCCACGCCCCAAGCCCCAAGACGCGTAGTCTATGCTTGAGCTTCAGCCGACCCAACTACAAGGTCAATCTGCCTTGGTCCTTCCCTACTACCCCACCCGAATGCTTGGACTCAAATCTCCATTTTGACTGTATTTTGCACATGAAAACAAGCTAAATTGGCCTGCACTCCTCTCAACTCCTACTCCGCCTTTGTTCATTGCCTTGATTCCGCTGATCTTCTTTTCATGCTTCGCCCGTCCGGAGGACTGATTTATGGAACGAAATCTTTGGACGGAGGGTCCGGAGGTTCAGGGAAGAACTCGACTCCCACGGGGCGGTTCGAAGAAAGTCGACTGTAAGGAGTCAATGATGATAATAAGGGTTGAATCAAGAAAGCGAAAGGACTGAATGAGAATCAAATCAGGTTCAAAGAAATTCAACTACCACGGGCCGGTTCGAAGAAAGTCGACTGATTATGAATTTTTGTAATCAACGACCTTGTAATCCTTAGCGAAAATGAACAAAAAGCTAGGGCTCGACTGATAAGGAGAGCAAACCACTTTGTAGCAAGAAATCATTCAAAATCTTGAATTTTTTCTCTATTTTCGTTAAATAGAAAGATTCGAAAAAGTCAGATTTAGAGGAAAAAAGACGGGAAAACGCAATGAAAGAATCAAGCCTATCAAAGAAATTCACATAGTTTGATTCTAGTTCTAGTTTCTGGTCCGGATAAAGAGAGGAGAAAGAAATGTTTTTTCACTCAATTATCGTGAAATAGAAAGATTCGAAAAAGTCAGATTTAGAAGGAAAAAAGTAGTTTAATTAATTGCAATTCAAGAATCAAGCCTAGGACAGGTAAAATCAATTCACATAGTTTGATTATGGTTTGTGGTCGGATAAAGAGAGGTCTATGCCCCAGATCACCGCGTAGGATCAAAGAATTTGAGAAAGAATATTGAGCTTTAACCGCTACGCTCTGGCCAGCTCGGATGGTAGGCCCCAGACGGGCAACTTGAAAGATCTCCTTTTGACTGAGAAGGTTTATCGTTAATAGTTGATGAAAAGGATGTGTGCCCGAAAGGCTTATGCCTTGACTAGGGACATCGTGGACAAAGGGCATCAATCGTAGGACTCTTTCGCGAGCTCAGCTTGACTGGGTGGCTGGCAGAACCAGTCTTCGGACCTAGGACCATGAACTGGAGATTGAACCGCTAGTTCTGGTACGCTGACCAAAGCGAGGATGGCTCCATACCCTTGACTGGTAGGTGGAGGAAGACAAGATTAGTCTTTCTACGCATACCAAGGGGTGGTGAATCAGAGCGAAGGGAAGCCGGGTAAAGCCTTGTTTTTAGTGCCTTCTGTGGGAGCCTGTGCTTATTATATGGGATCTGAGCCTCTTATTCTGATATGGAATGTGTAATCCTGCGAGCCGAGCCAACAATGTTCTTGCTGTTCTCAAATTCTTTGCCCCCTTATACTTGCTAGCCGTCACGGATTGGTTTACGCCGTCACGGAGTTCAATCAGCGGATTCACCGACAGCGAGAAAAAGGGAAAAAGATCTATGGATAAGGCGCAAAGCTCAAATACTTTGATCCTGAGAAAGACAGGCGCAAAGAATATTGCGGCTCATTAACGAGAATGAAAGAATAATTATTCTTGAATAACCTGGAGGGAAATAAATCAAAGATTTAGCTAGGGCGAGACTGGTCCGGAGGACTTGTGAATAAAGAACTCATGAAAAATCAGTCATTTTGTCTCTATTTTCGAAGAATAAAGTAGGAAAAAAGTAGTTTCAATTGGGTTAATATGGATAGGACTGAGGACTGATCCATTATCAAAATCTAGTGTGTGGAAATGAACATGGTTTTCTTATAGTTTCTGGTCCGGATAAAGAGAGGTTCAAAGAATTTTTCAAGTCAAATGCCTGATTTTTCACTCAATTATCGTAGAGTAGATAGATTCGAAAAACTAAGAAAATGCAAGAACCGAGAAAAGGTCAACTTTCTAGGATGAGTTGGATCTCTGATCATTTGCTTAAGACATGAATGAAGAGATTGATCAAGATCAGAAGAAGAAAGATAGAAAAAGCTAGAACTACCGAGAAATTGAGTGAATCTATTTATATAGATATTTCTTTCTCTTTTCTTTCAGTCGAGCTATTTCATAAAGTAACTTATCGTCTTACCAAAAAGACCTTTTTCCACTTTTAGTAACCCAGGTCGATCTCCTCATCAGTCCTTATTCTTCGGCAACATCGACTTTCCTTTCTACCTTCTACCTATTAGTCTGATGAGCTATTTCATCCGAAGAACCCACTTCCGAGACCACTAAGCTGAAAGCGCTTTCCTCTCCAGTCTCGCGGCTTCTAACCTATCGCTTTAGCTCAAGTAGCTTCTTCGCCCCTCTCCTTTTAGTCGAGCTTCTTCGCCCCTATATTCTATTCTGGGTGGTCTCTTCCTCTTGATGGAACTGACGAAAGGTTTCGCTGATCACTCTTTTCAGCTTCTCCTATTTTCTTTGACGGGGAAAGAGAAATGAAAGAAGGTTTCACAGCACTCGTTCACTCTTATTCTATAAATACGGGAAAAGAGCTCTCTAAAAGTCAATTTCAATCCCCTTTATTTGACTTTCCTCCTCCTCTCCTTATCAGTTTCGCTGCTTTCTGACTCTCCTGGGACGGATGCCTCTGCCCTGGGACCTCTGCCTCTGTCTTTTCCCTCTCTCACTGTAGAGAATAGTAACTGCCTGCCAATAGAGATTCTCATGCCCTAGCTTCCGAGCTTCGTCTTGAAGTTCTTCTTACCTTGATCAGTCTTATTCTACCGGTATACCGGAATAAGGAGTCAGAATACCTATTCTATACATAATACTCACTGAAAGAAGAAGACGCCTCCCCTACAACAGCCCGAAAAAAACCTGTCTGCCTCTGCCCTGGGATGGGACCTCTTCCGACCCTAGAATGACTCTTCCACGTCTGATGAGTGACTCATTCAAGGGAGAAACTGAATAAGTCAAGACCTGACTCAAGATCTCATTCCGATTCCGAAACTAAGTAGACAGATTCCCATCCAATCCAGGAGATCATAGCCCGGCTCCTACTAGTTCTCTTTATCTTAGTCATTTGACCTCGTAATAGCAATGAGATTCCCGGGATACCTGGACCCTATGAGTGATAGCAGCCTCCGGACGTTCTCTTGCTTACTCTTTCAGGAACTCCTTCCCATCCCTATTGAGTCTTGTTCCGCAACCTAGCCTTATTCTTCTCGTTCAGTGAACCGAGGGTAGGTCCTTTGCTCCTCAGTCTTTCTTTCCCGCCTCAATGCCTCGTGAATTTTCCCGTCCTTGTCTCATTCTTGATCAAAGATTCCTCGAATTAGTCCTCCATTCCTATATCCGTCTAGTCTAGCAGCCCTTTTTCGGATAATCCAGCGGCAAACTACTAAAGCCCTTTTTCAGTACAAACTAGGCGAAGGCATTAGGGACTTCTTCCTCGCATTCCAAGGAGGAATTAGGCGAGGCTATCTTCCCCAAAGATACCGCCCCGTGGGAGATGGTCCCCCATAAGCAACCCCCTTCTATTCTGAGCGAGCCAAGACCTCTTCGTGTATTCGACCCATAAGAGAACTATCTGAGCACTCCCGCGATTCGTACCAAAGGAAAGCGCCTGCTTCTACGAAAATGAAAGAAAAGTGTGTGAACCGGTCCGTGGTAGTTTCATTTCAACTCCTTCTCCGCCTCTCCTTCGTGAACCTTGCACAAGATCTCCAACCAAACCTACTCAAAGATAAAGAAGAAAGAAGAATCGCTTCTCTTCGCAAATTCTTTGCGCCTGTCCTTCGTAATTAAGCTAGCACGGACCGGTCGTGCAAGGGTCTGAACTCCTTCTTCAACCTCTAATTCAAGAGAGAAAGATGTCGTAAACTCTTTCCCTCTCCCGTCCGGACTCCGTCTATTAAGCTACGTAGGACCAATCCGAACTTCAGGAAGACGGAGCGGGATTCAACTCATCTGGAGCTTTCTTTTTTGAGGGCCCATAAAGAAATCAGAGGTTAGGAGAACCTCTGTTCATTGACTTCCTTCTCTTCTTTTTATTCCGAGAAATGAAAACCTTGAACTTCTGACTTTCACTCCTTTCCTCTGACTTGAACTTACTAGTAATCCGCTCCGTCTTCCTCTGTTCTGTACTCCTACGGCATCAAAAAAGAAGCTTGCTTTTCTTCTTAGTAGTTGATCAAGGTCGGTTAGAAGAAAGGGAACGGGGGAAGCACTCTCAAAGGGAAGGGAATTCTATGTTGAAGTGAGAAGTTAGAGTATTCTCTCTTTCATTATCCGTTGAGTAAGTGGTGCAGAATGAAAGACGCACGGACCGGGAAAGACCTCTTTTGCAAGTAAAGGCAAGAAAAGAAAGGCAGGGATCTTGTAGAGGTTCATTCTCATTTCAAATAGGTCTTTTCTAGCCATTAGATAGAATCTCCAGACTCCTCTTGCAATGGTACTATCCTTCGCTTTTTTTCACTCTAACGACAAGGTCATGAGGAAGTAGAAAGAGTCCCGTAAGGCTAGGGTTTTCGTAATTCCATTTTGATGGGATCCCTATACTTTCCAGCGATTAGCAGTTCTTTCAAAAAGAGGAGTACAAAGCTCCCGGATCTATTCTGCTCGACCGAGGAGATTTTC
>NW_026124114.1:0-12500 GCF_025177605.1 Cucumis melo
TTCTTCGACTCATCCTTACTTTGGATGGTGAAGATGTTATTGACTGTGAACCAATATTGGGTTATTTACACAGAGGGATGGAAAAAAATTGCAGAAAACCGAACAATTATACAATATCTACCTTATGTAACACGTTGGGATTATTTAGCTACTATGTTTACAGAAGCAATAACCGTAAATGGTCCAGAACAGTTGGGAAATATTCAAGTCCCCAAAAGAGCTAGCTATATCAGAGTAATTATGTTGGAGTTGAGTCGTATAGCTTCTCATCTGTTATGGCTTGGCCCTTTTATGGCGGATATTGGCGCACAGACTCCCTTCTTCTATATTTTCAGAGAACGAGAATTAGTATATGATCTATTCGAAGCAGCCACCGGTATGAGAATGATGCATAATTTTTTTCGTATCGGGGGAGTCGCGGCTGATCTACCTCATGGATGGATAGATAAATGTTTGGATTTCTGCGATTATTTTTTGACAGCGGTTGCTGAATATCAAAAACTTATTACACAAAATCCTATTTTTTTAGAACGAGTTGAGGGAGTAGGTATTATTTCTGGAGAAGAGGTCATAAATTGGGGGGTTATCAGGACCAATGCTACGAGCTTCCGGAATACCATGGGATCTTCGTAAAGTTGATCGTTATGAGTGTTATGACGAATTTGATTGGGAAGTTCAGTGGCAAAAAGAAGGCGATTCATTAGCTCGTTATTTAGTCAGACTTGCTGAGATGACGGAATCCGTAAAAATTATTCAACAAGCTTTGGAAGGAATTCCAGGGGGACCTTATGAAAATTTAGAAATACGATCTTTTGATCGAGCAAGGTCTCCGGAATGGAATGACTTTGACTATCGATTCATTAGTAAAAAACCTTCGCCAACTTTTGAATTGGCGAAACAAGAACTTTATGTGAGAGTCGAAGCCCCCAAAGGAGAATTGGGCATTTTTTTGATAGGGGATCAGGGTGGTTTTCCTTGGAGGTGGAAAATTCGCCCGCCGGGTTTTATCAATTTGCAAATTCTTCCTCAGTTAGTTAAAAGAATGAAATTGGCTGATATTATGACAATACTAGGTAGCATAGATATCATTATGGGAGAAGTTGATCGTTAAAATGATAATTGATACATCACAAGTCCAAGATATCAATTCTTTTTCGAGATTGGAATTCTTAAAAGAATTCTATGGAATTCTATGGGTACTTGTCCCTATTTTGACTACTGTATTGGGAATCACAATAGGCGTACTAGTAATTGTATGGTTAGAAAGAGAAATATCCGCAGGAATACAACAACGGATTGGACCTGAATATGCTGGTCCTTTGGGAGTTCTTCAAGCTTTAGCAGATGGTACAAAACTACTTTTTAAAGAAAATCTGCTTCCATCTAGAGGTGATACTCGCTTATTCAGTATGGGACCATCGATAGCAGTCATATCAATTTTACTAAGCTATTCAGTAATTCCTTTTGGTTATCGCCTTGTTTTAGCCGATCTACCTATCGGTGTTTTTTTATGGATTGCCATTTCAAGTGTTGCTCCCATCGGACTTCTTATGTCAGGATATGGATCCAATAATAAATATTCCTTCTTAGGTGGTCTACGAGCTGCTGCTCAATCAATTAGTTATGAAATACCATTAACTCTATGTGTATTATCAATATCTCTACGTGTGATTCGTTGAGACATAAACTTCTCCCACTTTTTTTCGAGAAAAGGGTTGAAATGCATTGAATAGATATCCTCATTTTTATATTTATTATTCGGATTAATGAACTAAATCAGATAGTTATATGAGTGAAAGAAAACAGCTTATATAAATAAAAATTAGCAGTCAAAATATTAAGTCTCATTTTCTATGTATAAGAGTTAAGCAGAAAAAAATATAGGCGCAAGAGAGCCCCAAGATTGGGTCACTAGTTATCCTGTCTTGAAGCGGACTCAAAAGATCAACCGGATTGAGTTTTCACTATTATTTTTATGTACTACCATATGTGTATTACCATAACACAGCCGATTGAGCAAAAATGAGTGGATGGTTAGAAACACCAAGATATACAAAGGATTAGTAATGGAGATTTTCAAAATTATCCAAAACCAAAAGAGAGAGAAGGACATTTTTGCAAAATGCATAATATAAAAAGAATACGAATTGGGGCTTTAAGTTTGTAGAAATGATCAGGCAGTACTCCCCACGATTCCGATCCAGAGTATACGCCTATCCACCCATTAAATAAATGACTATCGGAAACGAAATAATCCCTTATTGAGTAAGTACCCTTTTTCTCAGAAAGAAGAATAGGAACGAAAAAAAATGGAAAGAATCCAATTACAAAAAAAAAAAAAAAGAGATATTTTTTATTGTTTCTTATCTCCATTACTATATGCATTTCTTTCCTATCTCCCTATTCATAGAGATAGAATTCATGTCCGAATTCATGAACTAATGGAATAGCCAATTTTTTTTTCGTAATTGAAAACAATGGGTTATTGATATTTATAATAAATAGTATTTTAGTAAAGAATTAAGTTATTACTCAACAAAGAATTTTTTTTAAAGGATGAGATCAATTCAGAAGTAACCTTTTTCTTTATTATTATAACAGACAGAATTCTATTGGGTTAATTTGGGGACACACGATAGATTTTTATCTTATAGTATATTTTTATCTTATAGTATTCTACAAAAAAAACATAGCAAGACAAGATAAATAATCCCGATACGCTCCTTAGATTTATTTAAGGCCCTCAAGGAGCCGTATGAGGTGAAAATCTCATGTACGGTTCTGTAATAGCGATGAGAACAGTGATGTTATTACCGACTATAATTATCTAACAGTTCTAGTACCGTTGATATAGTTGAGGCTCAATCAAAATATGGTTTTTGGGGTTGGAATTTGTGGCGTCAACCTATAGGGTTTGTTATTTTTCTAATTTCTTCCTTAGCAGAATGCGAGAGATTACCTTTTGATTTACCAGAAGCAGAAGAAGAATTAGTAGCGGGTTATCAAACTGAGTATTCAGGTATAAAATTTGGTTTATTTTATGTTGCTTCCTATCTAAATCTATTAGTTTCTTCGTTATTTGTAACTGTTCTTTACTTGGGTGGTTGGGATATCTCTATTCCATACATATTAGGTTATGAACTATTTGAAATAAATAAAGTGTATGAAGTCTTTGGAATGACAATTAGTATCTTTATTACATTAGCGAAAACTTATTTGTTCTTGTTCATTTCTATAGCAACAAGATGGACTTTACCCCGACTAAGAATAGATCAACTATTAAATCTTGGATGGAAATTTCTTTTACCTATATCTCTCGGTAATCTATTATTAACAACATCTTTTCAACTCTTTTCATTGTAAAGGAATACCATATTCTATATTCACGACTTGCTCAAACAAGAGAAAGAAACAAACATAAAATTCTTTAGAGATATTATAATATGTTCCCTATGGTAACTGGGTTCATGAATTATGGTCAACAAACAGTACGAGCTGCAAGGTACATTGGTCAGGGTTTCATGATTACTTTATCCCATGCAAATCGTTTGCCTGTAACTATTCAATATCCTTACGAAAAATTAATAGCATCGGAGCGTTTCCGTGGTCGAATCCATTTTGAATTCGATAAATGCATTGCTTGTGAAGTATGTGTTCGTGTATGTCCTATAGATCTCCCCGTTGTTGATTGGAAATTGGAAACGGATATTCGAAAGAAACGATTGCTTAATTACAGTATTGATTTCGGGATCTGTATATTTTGTGGTAACTGCGTTGAATATTGTCCAACAAATTGTTTATCAATGACTGAAGAATATGAACTTTCTACTTATGATCGTCACGAATTGAATTATAATCAAATTTCTTTGGGTCGTTTACCAATGTCAGTAGTTGATGATTATACAATTAGAACAATTTTGAATTCGAATTCGCCTCAAATTGAAGTCTAAAATAAGTCAATCTGTTGATTAAAGAGTAATTTACAATTACTAAGGTTCTGTTTTGATCTAAAGACATGAGGTTTCTTTCGTTTTGTTTGTTTGGTCACTACCTACAAATCCAAACTATTGATTCATGAGAATTGTAGCTTAATTTAGATTGAAACTATATATTTCGAAATATATAGTTTCAATCTACTTTACTCTTTCAGATCAAGACTAAGATTAATAGAATAACTGTACCTACATTAATTCACACCCCTTAATATTTAATTAGGAATTGATTATACATTTTTTTTCCTGGTCAGATCAATAAGGTCATGAAAAACATTTAGATTTATTTATCTCTTTTTTTACTACATATAATGGATTTGCCTGGACCGATACATGATTTTCTTGTAGTCTTGTTGGGATCAGGTCTTATATTAGGAAGTATGGGAGTACTATTATTTAACAACTCCATTTATTCTGCTTTTTCGTTGGGACTGGTTCTTGTTTCTATATCCTTATTCTATATTCTAGCAAACGCCCAGTTTGTAGCTGCTGCGCAACTCCTTATTTACGTGGGAGCTATAAATGTTTTAATCATATTTGCTGTGATGTTCATGAAGGGTTCAGAATATTCCAAAGATTTTAATCTTTGGACCGTTGGGAATGGAGTTACTTTTCTGGTTTGTACAAGTATTTTTGTTTCACTAATGACTACTATTGTAGATACGTCATGGTATGGGATTATTTGGACTACAAGATCAAATCAGATTCTAGAGCAAGATTTAATAAGTAATAGTCAACAAATTGGAATTTATTTATCAACATATTTTTTTCTTCCATTTGAACTCATTTCGATCATTCTTTTAGCTGCTTTGATCGGCGCAATTTCCGTGGCTCGCCAGTAATAAATCTTTAGTTAGAAATAGCATAATTTAAACTTTGTTGTATGTTATCACACACATTCCCCTTCAATTCTATTTGAAGATTTTTTGGTCTAAACTCAAAATTCTTTTATTCGATCGATTACGAATATATTCTCTTGTTCTGTACTTTTTTTTTGTCAATTGAATTGAATCTATTACATTTTTGTTCATATTGAAATGAATCGGAATTGATAAGGAGTTGGTCAATCATGCTCGAACATGTACTTATTATAAGTGCCTATTTATTTTCTATCGGTATCTATGGATTGATCACAAGCCGAAATATGGTTAGGGCCCTTATGTGTCTTGAGCTTATACTGAATGCAGTTAATATGAATTTCGTAACATTTTCTGATTTTTTTGATAGTCGCCAATTAAAAGGGAATATTTTCTCAATTTTTGTTATAGCTATTGCAGCCGCTGAAGCAGCTATTGGCCCAGCTATTCTTTCGTCAATTTATCGTAACAGAAAATCCACTCGTATCAATCAATCGAATTTGTTGAATAAGTAATATTTATTTATGAGATAAATTATGATATTCATCAAGTAAAATTATATGTATCATACGTAATCCATGATAATGTTTGCGAAAACGTAAAAAATCAAAGTATCTTGGCCCTATCGCATGAGTTAATCTGAAAGTAGATTGATTATCAAAATTCTGATAAATTATTGACTCATCTGGTATCTAAATATATAATTCATTTACAAATTTACTCGATCGAAAATTTATAGTCTTAAAAAAAAAATTATAGATCCAATGTCACATTCAGTAAAGATTTATGATACATGTATAGGGTGTACTCAATGTGTCCGAGCTTGCCCCACAGATGTATTAGAAATGATACCTTGGGGCGGATGTAAAGCTAAGCAAATAGCTTCGGCTCCACGAACGGAAGACTGTGTTGGTTGTAAGAGATGTGAATCTGCCTGTCCGACAGATTTTTTGAGTGTTCGCGTTTATTTATGGCATGAAACAACTCGAAGCATGGGTCTAGCTTATTGATACGTTCTCTAAAAGCCCCCTTGAATACATTTGATTTCTTTTTTACCGACAAAAACTCGTGCTCGAAAATAAATATACATATATATATTTTTTTTTATTTTATTTTCGAACATGGGTTTTTTTAGTCCAAGTGTATCTTGTTTTTACTACGAATTATTTTCCTTGGTTAACAACAGTTGTAGTTTTTCCAATATTTGCGGGTTTATTACTTTTCTTTTTCCCTCATAGAGGAAATAAAGTAATGAGATGGTATACTATATGTATCTGTGTACTCGAGCTGCTTCTAACAACCTATGCGTTTTGTTATCATTTCGAATTAGACGATCCATTAATCCAATTGATGGAGGATTATAAATGGATCCCTTTTTTGGATTTTTACTGGAGATTGGGAATCGATGGACTTTCCATAGGACCCATTTTACTGACGGGGTTTATCACCACTTTAGCTACTTTAGCGGCTTGGCCAGTTACTCGAGATTCCCGATTATTCCATTTTCTAATGTTAGCAATGTATAGTGGTCAAATAGGATCATTTTCTGCTCGAGACCTCTTACTCTTTTTTATCATGTGGGAGTTAGAATTAATTCCCGTTTATCTACTTCTATCGATGTGGGGCGGAAAGAAACGGTTGTATTCAGCTACAAAGTTTATTTTGTACACTGCGGGAGGTTCCATTTTTTTGTTAATGGGAGTTCTGGGTATCGGTTTATATGGTTCTAATGAACCAACTTTAAATTTTGAAACATCAGCTAATCAATCGTATCCTATAGCACTAGAAATACTATTCTATATCGGATTTCTTATTGCTTTTGCTGTCAAATCACCGATTATACCCTTACATACATGGTTACCAGATACCCACGGAGAGGCACATTACAGTACTTGTATGCTTCTAGCCGGAATCTTATTAAAAATGGGAGCATATGGATTGGTTCGGATCAATATGGAATTATTACCCCACGCCCATTCTATCTTTTCACCCTGGTTGATCATATTAGGCATAATTCAAATAATCTATGCAGCTTCAACATCTTCGGGTCAACGCAATTTAAAAAAAAGAATAGCTTATTCCTCCGTCTCTCATATGGGTTTCATAATTATAGGAATTGGTTCTATAAGCGATACGGGACTGAATGGAGCTATTTTACAAATAATCTCTCATGGATTTATTGGCGCTGCACTTTTTTTCTTGGCAGGAACAAGTTATGATAGAATACGTCTGGTTTATCTCGATGAAATGGGAGGACTGGCTATCCCAATTCCAAAAATATTTATGACTTTCAGTATCTTATCGATGGCTTCCCTTGCATTGCCTGGTATGAGCGGTTTTGTTGCAGAATTAATAGTCTTTTTTGGAATAATTACTAGCCAAAAATATCTTTTAATGGCAAAAATAGTAATTACTTTGGTAATGGCAATTGGAATTATATTAACTCCCATTTATTTATTATCTATGTTACGCCAGATGTTCTATGGATACAAGCTTTTTAATGCTAAAAATTCTTATTTTTTTGATTCGGGACCACGAGAGTTGTTTGTTGCGATCTCTATCCTTATACCTGTCATAGGTATTGGTATTTATCCAGATTTTGTTTTCTCACTATCAGTTGACAAGGTCGAAGCTATTTTATCTAATTATTTTGCTAGATAGTTTTCATAAAAAAATGAAACAGCAATACTATAATAATTTTTTTTAATCATTCGTTGCACAATAAAAAAAAGAAGTCTTTTTTCTTAAGTTAAATAAAAAAATGAATTGGACTTCCTCATACATTTGGCTTTTGTGAGAACCATTTGAATCAAGTAATGTAGTGATTCAAAGGGTTCTCGATGTCTTACACACAATTTTCTTATCTATACCCCTCCATGTTTGTGTTCGTCAGGCCCTTTCTTGAATGAATTCAATTAGATGTTAATGTAAATGAACCATAACTATGTAGCCCTATCCCTAATAGATTGACCCCAAAATAGCATATCCAAATTATAAGAAAACCCATAGAGGCCACAATTGCGGAATTTACACCTTCAAAATTTTTATTTGTTCGCGTATGTAAATAAATTGCAAATATCGTCCAAGTAATAAATGCCCAAGTTTCCTTTGGGTCCCAATTCCAATACGATCCCCATGTCTCATTAGCCCATACTGCCCCTGAAAGAATACCTATGCTTAAAAAGATAAACCCTAGACTAATAATACGATAACTCCAATGATCTAATTGTTGAATCAGTTGAGACTTATAATAATTCTTCGAAGAAAAAAAGGAAGTGTTTCTTACAAAATAGTTCCCTTCGTTGATGTATTGGATCTCATCAAAGGAAAATAACGCATTTAATAAATTATTGTTTTTACCAAAAATTCTTATAGCTTTTTGAAATGTAATCACTATAAGAGCTACTGAAAATAATGATCCACATAAAAGAGCTGCATAACCTAATACCATCATACTTACGTGCATCATTAACCAATGAGATTGGAGAGCGGGAACTAATAGTGGGGATTGATGCATTTCAGTTAAAAAACCTGAAGTAGCAAAACCTTGTGTAAAAATAGTACTTGGCGCGGTTATTGCGCTTACACTTAAATGGTTTTTATATTTTTTTAAATAAGCAAATAGATGAATAATGGATAAAGCCCATGAAAGAAATAGTAATGATTCATATAAATCACTTAATGGTAAATGCCTCAAATAAATCCAACGAGTAACTAATAATCCTGTTATACAGAAAAAAGTAACTATCATGCCCTTTTCTGACGAAACATAGAGTCCTACGGTTTCATTGATTAATAAGGTTATTAACTGAATTGTAATGACAATTGAAATGACCGAAAAAGATATATGAGTTAATATATGCTCGAAAGTTAAAAATATCATAAAAAAATAAATTTAAAGGTCCCGCAATTCAATTATTTGAATTAATATCTGGGACTTGAATTATTAATTCTATTATAGAACTTTTTTTTATAAAAAAAAAAATGGCATGCCGCCACTCGGACTCGAACCGAGATGCTCTAGCACTGCTTCCTAAGAGCAGCGTGTCTACCGATTTCACCATAGCGGCTTTCTCGAAATCATAATAACCTATTATTATTCAATCGTCGAGATTGAAAAAAATAGAATGAATTTGCAATTAAATGGAATATTTTTTACAAAATATTTATCGTGGATAAAAAACTCTTTATCTTTAAATGATAATTTCATTAAAGGGAAAAAAATAGGAGATTTGAGCGTTTCCAATAAAAATCTTATCCGATTTCATTTATTTCAATAAGAATTTAAGGTGTCAATTTTCTTCATTTAATAATAGTTTTATTTTTTTAATAATAGTTTTATTTTATAGGATTTTGCAAACCAATTTCATTATGTATTCGGCGAGATATATTCTATATCTATAATAGTAATAATGATTTCGAGAAAAGAAATAAGGTAAGGGTTCATAGAATTCAAAAAGAAGGTTTTAACTTAATCAACTAATGTCATCGTTTCAATGTCTTATTAAATTTTTAATAAAGAGTTTCAGTTTACTATTTGCTCTTCTATATTTCGATATTATATATAATATCGAAAATAGATAATAAAATCAAAAATCAACAAAAACTTTTTGGTTTAGTGGGGCGATGGGGATTCATATTTTCCCCATCTCGAAAATGATAAAACAAAGATATGAAAAAGAAAGGTCAACCTTTTTTATTCTTTGAACAAAAAAGTACCATTTTCCATTTTTTAATTGAGTAAACAAACGATTTATTATTTTTTTTTACATAGCCTACAAAAAGGAAAAAGAATTTCATATTTATCCGCTCAAAACATTAGGAAAATTACACTAATTGCTTTGATAAAAAAAAATTTATATTTAATATATAAAAAATATATATATAAAATATAAAAATTATAAACGAACTTTTACTAGGCTGTTTTTTGAGTCAAACCAATTCAGATTATTCCAATCTTTCAGTATTTATTTGATTTGTCCCCCAAAAAACTTTGGGAATTACCCGTTGAAAGAGATTTTGCTAGCGAAAAAGCTTTCAACGCTGCCCGACGCCCTTTGCTTTTCCAAATATTTTTCCGAATCCGTTTTTTTGATATAGAAGTGCGCTTTTTTGGAACTGCCATTACAAAATTATAATTGATTATTCATTACTATAGTTGGATGTGAAAGACATCTATTGTTCAAAATGAATTGTTCTTTACTATTTATTATCCATTTATTATTGAAATTATAGTATACTCCTAATATAGCTATCGAAAATTCGAAATTATTAGATTAGAAACAAAGAAAAAACAATATATATAATGTTATTTTGTCAAAAAAAAATTGTTTAATGATTCGTAGAATTTAATACAAAGAAGTCTTATTTTACTGGATCAACTTGTAGACTGTCTTTTATGATTGATACCAAAATAAAATAGTGTTTTTGGTCTAATTATTCTTTCTTGCTCTAGAGCGGGGAATTTTTGTAATGCATACTAAATAATAAAGAAAATTTGCAGTTTCTATATTGTCAAAAAATTTTACTTAAAAGTAATGGGTGTGTTCATTAATAGTTTCAATGGATCATCTCATCTTATTTGAACAATTGTAACTTCGTGACTTGAAATATTTGAAGTATTTGGCAAAAAATTAAGAATAGAAAAATAAAATTCTATTTCCGTTTTGGATATTTAAATTTGTTATTAACTGATCCTTTTGAAAAGAGATAAGAGCTGGTGAATCAGAAAAATTAATTAGGAATTTAATATACTTTTTTATGGAATATACATATCAATATTCATGGATCATACCGTTCATCTCACTTCCAATTCCTATCTTAATAGGAGTGGGCCTTCTACTTTTTCCGACGGCAACCAAAAACCTTCGACGTATGTGGTCTTTTCCGAGTATTTTATTGTTAAGTATAGTTATGATTTTTGCAGTTTATCTGTCTATTGATCAAATAAATACTAGTTATATCTATCAATATGTATGGTCTTGGACTATCAATAATGATTTTTCTTTAGAGTTGGGCTACTTGATCGATCCACTTACTTGTATTATGGCAATATTAATCACGACTGTTGGAATTATGGTTCTTATTTATAGTGACAATTATATGTCTCATGATCAAGGATATTTGAGATTTTTTGCGTATATGAGTTTGTTCAATACGTCAATGTTGGGATTAGTTACTAGTTCGAATTTGATCCAAATTTATATTTTTTGGGAATTGGTTGGAATGTGTTCTTATCTATTAATAGGTTTTTGGTTCACTCGACCTACTGCGGCGAATGCTTGTCAAAAGGCATTTGTAACTAATCGCGTAGGGGATTTTGGTTTATTATTAGGAATTTTAGGTCTTTATTGGACAACGGGGAGTTTTGAATTTCGGGATTTATTTAAAATATTCAATAACTTGATTGATAATAATGAGGTTAATTTATTATTTGTTACTTTGTGCGCCGTCCTATTATTTGCAGGTGCAGTTGCTAAATCTGCTCAATTTCCTCTTCATGTATGGTTACCTGATGCTATGGAGGGTCCTACCCCCATTTCGGCTCTTATACATGCTGCTACCATGGTAGCAGCGGGAATTTTTCTTGTTGCTCGGCTTCTTCCGCTTTTTATAGTAATACCTTACATCATGAATCTAATAGCTTTGATAGGTATAATAACAGTACTATTTGGAGCTACTTTAGCTCTTGCTCAAAAAGATATTAAGAGAAGTTTAGCCTATTCTACAATGTCTCAATTGGGCTATATGATGTTAGCTTTGGGTATGGGGTCTTATCAGGCTGCTTTATTTCATTTGATTACTCATGCTTATTCAAAAGCGTTGTTGTTTTTAGGATCGGGGTCCATTATTCACTCAATGGAATCGGTTGTTGGATATTCTCCAGATAAAAGTCAGAATATGGTTCTTATGGGTGGTTTAACAAAGCATGTGCCAATTACAAAAAATGCTTTTTTATTAGGTACCCTTTCTCTTTGTGGTATTCCACCCCTTGCCTGCTTTTGGTCCAAAGATGAAATTCTTAATGATAGTTGGTTGTATTCACCGATTTTCGCAATAATCGCCTGTTCCACAGCAGGATTAACAGCATTTTATATGTTTCGCATCTACTTACTTACTTTTGATGGACATTTAAACCTTTATTGTAAAAACTATAATGGAAAAACAAATAACTCCCTTTATTCAATATCATTATGGGGTAAAGAAGGATCAAAAATCAGTAAAAAAAACTTTCCTTTCTTCTCATTATTAACAATGAATAATAATGAAAGGTCTTCTTTTTGGATAAAAAAAAAAACATCTCAAATTAATAGTAATGTAACAAAAATTATGCGCCCGTTTGTTAGTAGTCCCCATTTTAGTACTAAAAATACTTTTTATTATCCCTATGAATCAGATAATACTATGCTATTTCCGATGTTTGTGTTATCCCTATTTACTTTGTTTGTTGGAATCATAGGAAGCCCGTTCACTCAATTCAATCAAGAAGCAATTGATTTGAATATATTAGACAAATGGTTAACTCCGTCTATAAACTTGTTACATGAAAGTTCAAAAGATTCTGAAAATTGGTATGAATTTGTTAAAAATGCAACTTTTTCTGTGACTATAGCTTATTTCGGAATATTTATAGCGTCTTTCTTCTATAAGC
>NW_026124115.1:10000-24393 GCF_025177605.1 Cucumis melo
ATTCCAACCAATTCCCAAAAAATATAAATTTGGATCAAATTCGAACTAGTAACTAATCCCAACATTGACGTATTGAACAAACTCATATACGCAAAAAATCTCAAATATCCTTGATCATGAGACATATAATTGTCACTATAAATAAGAACCATAATTCCAACAGTCGTGATTAATATTGCCATAATACAAGTAAGTGGATCGATCAAGTAGCCCAACTCTAAAGAAAAATCATTATTGATAGTCCAAGACCATACATATTGATAGATATAACTAGTATTTATTTGATCAATAGACAGATAAACTGCAAAAATCATAACTATACTTAACAATAAAATACTCGGAAAAGACCACATACGTCGAAGGTTTTTGGTTGCCGTCGGAAAAAGTAGAAGGCCCACTCCTATTAAGATAGGAATTGGAAGTGAGATGAACGGTATGATCCATGAATATTGATATGTATATTCCATAAAAAAGTATATTAAATTCCTAATTAATTTTTCTGATTCACCAGCTCTTATCTCTTTTCAAAAGGATCAGTTAATAACAAATTTAAATATCCAAAACGGAAATAGAATTTTATTTTTCTATTCTTAATTTTTTGCCAAATACTTCAAATATTTCAAGTCACGAAGTTACAATTGTTCAAATAAGATGAGATGATCCATTGAAACTATTAATGAACACACCCATTACTTTTAAGTAAAATTTTTTGACAATATAGAAACTGCAAATTTTCTTTATTATTTAGTATGCATTACAAAAATTCCCCGCTCTAGAGCAAGAAAGAATAATTAGACCAAAAACACTATTTTATTTTGGTATCAATCATAAAAGACAGTCTACAAGTTGATCCAGTAAAATAAGACTTCTTTGTATTAAATTCTACGAATCATTAAACAATTTTTTTTTGACAAAATAACATTATATATATTGTTTTTTCTTTGTTTCTAATCTAATAATTTCGAATTTTCGATAGCTATATTAGGAGTATACTATAATTTCAATAATAAATGGATAATAAATAGTAAAGAACAATTCATTTTGAACAATAGATGTCTTTCACATCCAACTATAGTAATGAATAATCAATTATAATTTTGTAATGGCAGTTCCAAAAAAGCGCACTTCTATATCAAAAAAAACGGATTCGGAAAAATATTTGGAAAAGCAAAGGGCGTCGGGCAGCGTTGAAAGCTTTTTCGCTAGCAAAATCTCTTTCAACGGGTAATTCCCAAAGTTTTTTGGGGGACAAATCAAATAAATACTGAAAGATTGGAATAATCTGAATTGGTTTGACTCAAAAAACAGCCTAGTAAAAGTTCGTTTATAATTTTTATATTTTATATATATATTTTTTATATATTAAATATAAATTTTTTTTTATCAAAGCAATTAGTGTAATTTTCCTAATGTTTTGAGCGGATAAATATGAAATTCTTTTTCCTTTTTGTAGGCTATGTAAAAAAAAATAATAAATCGTTTGTTTACTCAATTAAAAAATGGAAAATGGTACTTTTTTGTTCAAAGAATAAAAAAGGTTGACCTTTCTCTTTTCATATCTTTGTTTTATCATTTTCGAGATGGGGAAAATATGAATCCCCATCGCCCCACTAAACCAAAAAGTTTTTGTTGATTTTTGATTTTATTATCTATTTTCGATATTATATATAATATCGAAATATAGAAGAGCAAATAGTAAACTGAAACTCTTTATTAAAAATTTAATAAGACATTGAAACGATGACATTAGTTGATTAAGTTAAAACCTTCTTTTTGAATTCTATGAACCCTTACCTTATTTCTTTTCTCGAAATCATTATTACTATTATAGATATAGAATATATCTCGCCGAATACATAATGAAATTGGTTTGCAAAATCCTATAAAATAAAACTATTATTAAAAAAATAAAACTATTATTAAATGAAGAAAATTGACACCTTAAATTCTTATTGAAATAAATGAAATCGGATAAGATTTTTATTGGAAACGCTCAAATCTCCTATTTTTTTCCCTTTAATGAAATTATCATTTAAAGATAAAGAGTTTTTTATCCACGATAAATATTTTGTAAAAAATATTCCATTTAATTGCAAATTCATTCTATTTTTTTCAATCTCGACGATTGAATAATAATAGGTTATTATGATTTCGAGAAAGCCGCTATGGTGAAATCGGTAGACACGCTGCTCTTAGGAAGCAGTGCTAGAGCATCTCGGTTCGAGTCCGAGTGGCGGCATGCCATTTTTTTTTTATAAAAAAAAGTTCTATAATAGAATTAATAATTCAAGTCCCAGATATTAATTCAAATAATTGAATTGCGGGACCTTTAAATTTATTTTTTTATGATATTTTTAACTTTCGAGCATATATTAACTCATATATCTTTTTCGGTCATTTCAATTGTCATTACAATTCAGTTAATAACCTTATTAATCAATGAAACCGTAGGACTCTATGTTTCGTCAGAAAAGGGCATGATAGTTACTTTTTTCTGTATAACAGGATTATTAGTTACTCGTTGGATTTATTTGAGGCATTTACCATTAAGTGATTTATATGAATCATTACTATTTCTTTCATGGGCTTTATCCATTATTCATCTATTTGCTTATTTAAAAAAATATAAAAACCATTTAAGTGTAAGCGCAATAACCGCGCCAAGTACTATTTTTACACAAGGTTTTGCTACTTCAGGTTTTTTAACTGAAATGCATCAATCCCCACTATTAGTTCCCGCTCTCCAATCTCATTGGTTAATGATGCACGTAAGTATGATGGTATTAGGTTATGCAGCTCTTTTATGTGGATCATTATTTTCAGTAGCTCTTATAGTGATTACATTTCAAAAAGCTATAAGAATTTTTGGTAAAAACAATAATTTATTAAATGCGTTATTTTCCTTTGATGAGATCCAATACATCAACGAAGGGAACTATTTTGTAAGAAACACTTCCTTTTTTTCTTCGAAGAATTATTATAAGTCTCAACTGATTCAACAATTAGATCATTGGAGTTATCGTATTATTAGTCTAGGGTTTATCTTTTTAAGCATAGGTATTCTTTCAGGGGCAGTATGGGCTAATGAGACATGGGGATCGTATTGGAATTGGGACCCAAAGGAAACTTGGGCATTTATTACTTGGACGATATTTGCAATTTATTTACATACGCGAACAAATAAAAATTTTGAAGGTGTAAATTCCGCAATTGTGGCCTCTATGGGTTTTCTTATAATTTGGATATGCTATTTTGGGGTCAATCTATTAGGGATAGGGCTACATAGTTATGGTTCATTTACATTAACATCTAATTGAATTCATTCAAGAAAGGGCCTGACGAACACAAACATGGAGGGGTATAGATAAGAAAATTGTGTGTAAGACATCGAGAACCCTTTGAATCACTACATTACTTGATTCAAATGGTTCTCACAAAAGCCAAATGTATGAGGAAGTCCAATTCATTTTTTTATTTAACTTAAGAAAAAAGACTTCTTTTTTTTATTGTGCAACGAATGATTAAAAAAAATTATTATAGTATTGCTGTTTCATTTTTTTATGAAAACTATCTAGCAAAATAATTAGATAAAATAGCTTCGACCTTGTCAACTGATAGTGAGAAAACAAAATCTGGATAAATACCAATACCTATGACAGGTATAAGGATAGAGATCGCAACAAACAACTCTCGTGGTCCCGAATCAAAAAAATAAGAATTTTTAGCATTAAAAAGCTTGTATCCATAGAACATCTGGCGTAACATAGATAATAAATAAATGGGAGTTAATATAATTCCAATTGCCATTACCAAAGTAATTACTATTTTTGCCATTAAAAGATATTTTTGGCTAGTAATTATTCCAAAAAAGACTATTAATTCTGCAACAAAACCGCTCATACCAGGCAATGCAAGGGAAGCCATCGATAAGATACTGAAAGTCATAAATATTTTTGGAATTGGGATAGCCAGTCCTCCCATTTCATCGAGATAAACCAGACGTATTCTATCATAACTTGTTCCTGCCAAGAAAAAAAGTGCAGCGCCAATAAATCCATGAGAGATTATTTGTAAAATAGCTCCATTCAGTCCCGTATCGCTTATAGAACCAATTCCTATAATTATGAAACCCATATGAGAGACGGAGGAATAAGCTATTCTTTTTTTTAAATTGCGTTGACCCGAAGATGTTGAAGCTGCATAGATTATTTGAATTATGCCTAATATGATCAACCAGGGTGAAAAGATAGAATGGGCGTGGGGTAATAATTCCATATTGATCCGAACCAATCCATATGCTCCCATTTTTAATAAGATTCCGGCTAGAAGCATACAAGTACTGTAATGTGCCTCTCCGTGGGTATCTGGTAACCATGTATGTAAGGGTATAATCGGTGATTTGACAGCAAAAGCAATAAGAAATCCGATATAGAATAGTATTTCTAGTGCTATAGGATACGATTGATTAGCTGATGTTTCAAAATTTAAAGTTGGTTCATTAGAACCATATAAACCGATACCCAGAACTCCCATTAACAAAAAAATGGAACCTCCCGCAGTGTACAAAATAAACTTTGTAGCTGAATACAACCGTTTCTTTCCGCCCCACATCGATAGAAGTAGATAAACGGGAATTAATTCTAACTCCCACATGATAAAAAAGAGTAAGAGGTCTCGAGCAGAAAATGATCCTATTTGACCACTATACATTGCTAACATTAGAAAATGGAATAATCGGGAATCTCGAGTAACTGGCCAAGCCGCTAAAGTAGCTAAAGTGGTGATAAACCCCGTCAGTAAAATGGGTCCTATGGAAAGTCCATCGATTCCCAATCTCCAGTAAAAATCCAAAAAAGGGATCCATTTATAATCCTCCATCAATTGGATTAATGGATCGTCTAATTCGAAATGATAACAAAACGCATAGGTTGTTAGAAGCAGCTCGAGTACACAGATACATATAGTATACCATCTCATTACTTTATTTCCTCTATGAGGGAAAAAGAAAAGTAATAAACCCGCAAATATTGGAAAAACTACAACTGTTGTTAACCAAGGAAAATAATTCGTAGTAAAAACAAGATACACTTGGACTAAAAAAACCCATGTTCGAAAATAAAATAAAAAAAAATATATATATGTATATTTATTTTCGAGCACGAGTTTTTGTCGGTAAAAAAGAAATCAAATGTATTCAAGGGGGCTTTTAGAGAACGTATCAATAAGCTAGACCCATGCTTCGAGTTGTTTCATGCCATAAATAAACGCGAACACTCAAAAAATCTGTCGGACAGGCAGATTCACATCTCTTACAACCAACACAGTCTTCCGTTCGTGGAGCCGAAGCTATTTGCTTAGCTTTACATCCGCCCCAAGGTATCATTTCTAATACATCTGTGGGGCAAGCTCGGACACATTGAGTACACCCTATACATGTATCATAAATCTTTACTGAATGTGACATTGGATCTATAATTTTTTTTTAAGACTATAAATTTTCGATCGAGTAAATTTGTAAATGAATTATATATTTAGATACCAGATGAGTCAATAATTTATCAGAATTTTGATAATCAATCTACTTTCAGATTAACTCATGCGATAGGGCCAAGATACTTTGATTTTTTACGTTTTCGCAAACATTATCATGGATTACGTATGATACATATAATTTTACTTGATGAATATCATAATTTATCTCATAAATAAATATTACTTATTCAACAAATTCGATTGATTGATACGAGTGGATTTTCTGTTACGATAAATTGACGAAAGAATAGCTGGGCCAATAGCTGCTTCAGCGGCTGCAATAGCTATAACAAAAATTGAGAAAATATTCCCTTTTAATTGGCGACTATCAAAAAAATCAGAAAATGTTACGAAATTCATATTAACTGCATTCAGTATAAGCTCAAGACACATAAGGGCCCTAACCATATTTCGGCTTGTGATCAATCCATAGATACCGATAGAAAATAAATAGGCACTTATAATAAGTACATGTTCGAGCATGATTGACCAACTCCTTATCAATTCCGATTCATTTCAATATGAACAAAAATGTAATAGATTCAATTCAATTGACAAAAAAAAAGTACAGAACAAGAGAATATATTCGTAATCGATCGAATAAAAGAATTTTGAGTTTAGACCAAAAAATCTTCAAATAGAATTGAAGGGGAATGTGTGTGATAACATACAACAAAGTTTAAATTATGCTATTTCTAACTAAAGATTTATTACTGGCGAGCCACGGAAATTGCGCCGATCAAAGCAGCTAAAAGAATGATCGAAATGAGTTCAAATGGAAGAAAAAAATATGTTGATAAATAAATTCCAATTTGTTGACTATTACTTATTAAATCTTGCTCTAGAATCTGATTTGATCTTGTAGTCCAAATAATCCCATACCATGACGTATCTACAATAGTAGTCATTAGTGAAACAAAAATACTTGTACAAACCAGAAAAGTAACTCCATTCCCAACGGTCCAAAGATTAAAATCTTTGGAATATTCTGAACCCTTCATGAACATCACAGCAAATATGATTAAAACATTTATAGCTCCCACGTAAATAAGGAGTTGCGCAGCAGCTACAAACTGGGCGTTTGCTAGAATATAGAATAAGGATATAGAAACAAGAACCAGTCCCAACGAAAAAGCAGAATAAATGGAGTTGTTAAATAATAGTACTCCCATACTTCCTAATATAAGACCTGATCCCAACAAGACTACAAGAAAATCATGTATCGGTCCAGGCAAATCCATTATATGTAGTAAAAAAAGAGATAAATAAATCTAAATGTTTTTCATGACCTTATTGATCTGACCAGGAAAAAAAATGTATAATCAATTCCTAATTAAATATTAAGGGGTGTGAATTAATGTAGGTACAGTTATTCTATTAATCTTAGTCTTGATCTGAAAGAGTAAAGTAGATTGAAACTATATATTTCGAAATATATAGTTTCAATCTAAATTAAGCTACAATTCTCATGAATCAATAGTTTGGATTTGTAGGTAGTGACCAAACAAACAAAACGAAAGAAACCTCATGTCTTTAGATCAAAACAGAACCTTAGTAATTGTAAATTACTCTTTAATCAACAGATTGACTTATTTTAGACTTCAATTTGAGGCGAATTCGAATTCAAAATTGTTCTAATTGTATAATCATCAACTACTGACATTGGTAAACGACCCAAAGAAATTTGATTATAATTCAATTCGTGACGATCATAAGTAGAAAGTTCATATTCTTCAGTCATTGATAAACAATTTGTTGGACAATATTCAACGCAGTTACCACAAAATATACAGATCCCGAAATCAATACTGTAATTAAGCAATCGTTTCTTTCGAATATCCGTTTCCAATTTCCAATCAACAACGGGGAGATCTATAGGACATACACGAACACATACTTCACAAGCAATGCATTTATCGAATTCAAAATGGATTCGACCACGGAAACGCTCCGATGCTATTAATTTTTCGTAAGGATATTGAATAGTTACAGGCAAACGATTTGCATGGGATAAAGTAATCATGAAACCCTGACCAATGTACCTTGCAGCTCGTACTGTTTGTTGACCATAATTCATGAACCCAGTTACCATAGGGAACATATTATAATATCTCTAAAGAATTTTATGTTTGTTTCTTTCTCTTGTTTGAGCAAGTCGTGAATATAGAATATGGTATTCCTTTACAATGAAAAGAGTTGAAAAGATGTTGTTAATAATAGATTACCGAGAGATATAGGTAAAAGAAATTTCCATCCAAGATTTAATAGTTGATCTATTCTTAGTCGGGGTAAAGTCCATCTTGTTGCTATAGAAATGAACAAGAACAAATAAGTTTTCGCTAATGTAATAAAGATACTAATTGTCATTCCAAAGACTTCATACACTTTATTTATTTCAAATAGTTCATAACCTAATATGTATGGAATAGAGATATCCCAACCACCCAAGTAAAGAACAGTTACAAATAACGAAGAAACTAATAGATTTAGATAGGAAGCAACATAAAATAAACCAAATTTTATACCTGAATACTCAGTTTGATAACCCGCTACTAATTCTTCTTCTGCTTCTGGTAAATCAAAAGGTAATCTCTCGCATTCTGCTAAGGAAGAAATTAGAAAAATAACAAACCCTATAGGTTGACGCCACAAATTCCAACCCCAAAAACCATATTTTGATTGAGCCTCAACTATATCAACGGTACTAGAACTGTTAGATAATTATAGTCGGTAATAACATCACTGTTCTCATCGCTATTACAGAACCGTACATGAGATTTTCACCTCATACGGCTCCTTGAGGGCCTTAAATAAATCTAAGGAGCGTATCGGGATTATTTATCTTGTCTTGCTATGTTTTTTTTGTAGAATACTATAAGATAAAAATATACTATAAGATAAAAATCTATCGTGTGTCCCCAAATTAACCCAATAGAATTCTGTCTGTTATAATAATAAAGAAAAAGGTTACTTCTGAATTGATCTCATCCTTTAAAAAAAATTCTTTGTTGAGTAATAACTTAATTCTTTACTAAAATACTATTTATTATAAATATCAATAACCCATTGTTTTCAATTACGAAAAAAAAATTGGCTATTCCATTAGTTCATGAATTCGGACATGAATTCTATCTCTATGAATAGGGAGATAGGAAAGAAATGCATATAGTAATGGAGATAAGAAACAATAAAAAATATCTCTTTTTTTTTTTTTTTGTAATTGGATTCTTTCCATTTTTTTTCGTTCCTATTCTTCTTTCTGAGAAAAAGGGTACTTACTCAATAAGGGATTATTTCGTTTCCGATAGTCATTTATTTAATGGGTGGATAGGCGTATACTCTGGATCGGAATCGTGGGGAGTACTGCCTGATCATTTCTACAAACTTAAAGCCCCAATTCGTATTCTTTTTATATTATGCATTTTGCAAAAATGTCCTTCTCTCTCTTTTGGTTTTGGATAATTTTGAAAATCTCCATTACTAATCCTTTGTATATCTTGGTGTTTCTAACCATCCACTCATTTTTGCTCAATCGGCTGTGTTATGGTAATACACATATGGTAGTACATAAAAATAATAGTGAAAACTCAATCCGGTTGATCTTTTGAGTCCGCTTCAAGACAGGATAACTAGTGACCCAATCTTGGGGCTCTCTTGCGCCTATATTTTTTTCTGCTTAACTCTTATACATAGAAAATGAGACTTAATATTTTGACTGCTAATTTTTATTTATATAAGCTGTTTTCTTTCACTCATATAACTATCTGATTTAGTTCATTAATCCGAATAATAAATATAAAAATGAGGATATCTATTCAATGCATTTCAACCCTTTTCTCGAAAAAAAGTGGGAGAAGTTTATGTCTCAACGAATCACACGTAGAGATATTGATAATACACATAGAGTTAATGGTATTTCATAACTAATTGATTGAGCAGCAGCTCGTAGACCACCTAAGAAGGAATATTTATTATTGGATCCATATCCTGACATAAGAAGTCCGATGGGAGCAACACTTGAAATGGCAATCCATAAAAAAACACCGATAGGTAGATCGGCTAAAACAAGGCGATAACCAAAAGGAATTACTGAATAGCTTAGTAAAATTGATATGACTGCTATCGATGGTCCCATACTGAATAAGCGAGTATCACCTCTAGATGGAAGCAGATTTTCTTTAAAAAGTAGTTTTGTACCATCTGCTAAAGCTTGAAGAACTCCCAAAGGACCAGCATATTCAGGTCCAATCCGTTGTTGTATTCCTGCGGATATTTCTCTTTCTAACCATACAATTACTAGTACGCCTATTGTGATTCCCAATACAGTAGTCAAAATAGGGACAAGTACCCATAGAATTCCATAGAATTCTTTTAAGAATTCCAATCTCGAAAAAGAATTGATATCTTGGACTTGTGATGTATCAATTATCATTTTAACGATCAACTTCTCCCATAATGATATCTATGCTACCTAGTATTGTCATAATATCAGCCAATTTCATTCTTTTAACTAACTGAGGAAGAATTTGCAAATTGATAAAACCCGGCGGGCGAATTTTCCACCTCCAAGGAAAACCACCCTGATCCCCTATCAAAAAAATGCCCAATTCTCCTTTGGGGGCTTCGACTCTCACATAAAGTTCTTGTTTCGCCAATTCAAAAGTTGGCGAAGGTTTTTTACTAATGAATCGATAGTCAAAGTCATTCCATTCCGGAGACCTTGCTCGATCAAAAGATCGTATTTCTAAATTTTCATAAGGTCCCCCTGGAATTCCTTCCAAAGCTTGTTGAATAATTTTTACGGATTCCGTCATCTCAGCAAGTCTGACTAAATAACGAGCTAATGAATCGCCTTCTTTTTGCCACTGAACTTCCCAATCAAATTCGTCATAACACTCATAACGATCAACTTTACGAAGATCCCATGGTATTCCGGAAGCTCGTAGCATTGGTCCTGATAACCCCCAATTTATGACCTCTTCTCCAGAAATAATACCTACTCCCTCAACTCGTTCTAAAAAAATAGGATTTTGTGTAATAAGTTTTTGATATTCAGCAACCGCTGTCAAAAAATAATCGCAGAAATCCAAACATTTATCTATCCATCCATGAGGTAGATCAGCCGCGACTCCCCCGATACGAAAAAAATTATGCATCATTCTCATACCGGTGGCTGCTTCGAATAGATCATATACTAATTCTCGTTCTCTGAAAATATAGAAGAAGGGAGTCTGTGCGCCAATATCCGCCATAAAAGGGCCAAGCCATAACAGATGAGAAGCTATACGACTCAACTCCAACATAATTACTCTGATATAGCTAGCTCTTTTGGGGACTTGAATATTTCCCAACTGTTCTGGACCATTTACGGTTATTGCTTCTGTAAACATAGTAGCTAAATAATCCCAACGTGTTACATAAGGTAGATATTGTATAATTGTTCGGTTTTCTGCAATTTTTTCCATCCCTCTGTGTAAATAACCCAATATTGGTTCACAGTCAATAACATCTTCACCATCCAAAGTAAGGATGAGTCGAAGAACACCGTGCATTGAGGGGTGGTGAGGTCCCATATTGACTATCATGAGGTCTTTTCTTGTAGCCGGTCCATTCATAAGTTTTTCCTCGATTCATCTTTCCATGAATTGCTGAAAATTAAAATAAGTTCATAAAAATGCAAGATCTAATAAATCAAATAATTAAAAATTACTTTTTAAATTACTGAGTTTTTGACTCCCGAATATCCAATTGATTAATTAATTCTTTATAACGCATTTTATTTTTCTTTGATAAATAAGAAAGTAATCGTTGGCGTTTTCCGAGAATTTTACGTAGACCTCTTTGAGATAAATAGTCTTTTTTGTGCAATTCCAAATGTGAAGTAAGTCTTCGTATCTTATTGGTGAAACTGACTACTTGAAATTCAACAGATCCTCCATTTTCTTTTTTTTCTTCTTGCGAAATAACTGAGCTGAATGAATTTTTTACCATAAAATTAAATCTCCTTAGCCTTCTTTTTTTTTATAAATTATTATTGATCAGTAATAATAATGTTACTCGTTTTAATTTGATATACACAATAATCTTACTTTGATTAAGAATTTCTATTCTTTTTTTTTTTAATAAAATCTAGCAATCCCTTTTTTGAAAATTTCAGATAGGTATACAAAAGTCTGGTATATTTTTGCATGCACAAAAAATATTTAGACTGCAATTTTCAATTTAAAATGAAATAAGAATATTTTCTTGATTCATTTCTAAATCTAATAGATACGTCATTAAATTCAATTAATATCATCTATCAGAATCTAAGAGAGTGCCATATGTGTATTTCTTTGTCTTCATATACCATATAAGGTACGGGCAATATAGGAAAAATGTAGCATTAACTAATTTGCAATTGTGGATACATATGGATCCTTAGCATACTAAAACGACTGCTATTATTGGTATCAAACCAATACCGATTCATACAAGCTAAATCTTCTAATCGATAATTGGGCCAAAGAAAGAACTTTAATTTTTTTAGTTGATTTTGATATCTATCAAGATGTTTGCTTGTTTTATCTAAAACTTGATCATCTGTTTTCACCTTATTTCCATTGTAAAATGCTGTATTTCTCTGGATATCATTTTTATTCCCAGAATTGAAACAAATTAGAATTCTAAACTCTCTACGACCTCTAGGGGATAAGATATTTTCCGGAACAAGCAAATCATAATAATTGCTGGTTCTATTTTCAGTCATTTTTTGAGGTATTGCAATGGATTCAGCAAAACTCCTCTTATAAGGATAGCCTTTTTCTTGATATTTTTGATTAAATTGGTACTTATTCTTATGAACTAATGAAATACCTATGGTTTGAGACATAATAAATTTTCCATCATTTTTTACAGACAGACGAATGGGTTCTATAATAAGTATTCCAGTTCTAATTAATTCTGAAAGAATCAAGCCCTTCGAAGATAGCAGAATATCCAGACTCAGGTTGCCATTTTGAATAGAGGATATATAAATTTGTTTGGGATCTAGCAGTCTAACCAGGAGACAACATATTTTGATGTTATTGAAAATTTTTTTATTTACGTATGCCGAACCATCCCATCTGCATTGAACACGAAAATATTTTTTTAGTAACAACTCAAACTCCTTGCTCATCTTTTTCGCGTATTGGTTTTGATTTATACGTTTTCTCCTATCTGCTACCGCAGAATCTTCTTGAAGATTTTTTTTGTGGTTTGAGTGAACTGAGTCAAGATCCTCTTTGGCCACAGATTCCTTTTCTGCTTTATTTCCATTTTCTAATTCAAAAGTTTTTTCCTTCGCTGATAGAAAAAGAGATCCTTTTTTCTTTTCAATGAGTTTTTTTTTTTTACTAAAAATTTCATTTCCATTCAATTTTTTTTCATTTCCATTCAAATTAAAAAGAAGTGATTTGATTGGTATCAGCCATGGATTAATCTTATATGCATTATAAAGTATCAAAAATTCTGGAAAGACCCACCCACGTTTCAAATTCGATCTGGAACCACTTAGTATTTCTTCATTCATTCTCATCCAATCAAAAAAAGTTTGTTTTTTTTTTGTTGGATCGGTTGCTTTTTTTATCTTGATTAATTGTCAGATAAAACAAATGTTTCTTATTTATTTTTTTAATTAGTTGAAAATGATTAACCCCAGTTTTAGTATTTTTTTTACTGTTCGTGTCAGCCTCAATATGGATCCAGGATCGAATATCGACCTTATTTTTAATAGAAAAATGCAGCATTCTCCAATCAAAATATTTTCTATCCATAGTTTTTTCCAGATCTATAATATCATCTTCTCGTAGATAATTATTGATAAGGATATCAGTCAGTATATCAATAAATTTACATTTATCCGTGTTGTACTTATAAGAACTTTCTTGATTATTTTTTACTTCTACTGGTAATTCAACAATATATGAATCTTTATTATCTTCATAATTAATAGATTTATATGATAAACAATCATATATATATTTTTTTATTTTCTTATCTTTTTTATTCGGTAATGAGTCGTCTATTTCAAAATGATTTTGTTTTTTGTAAGCAATTAATCGGTTTTTTTCATCTGAAAAACATTGGTTAAAATCTTTATTTTTACGATCTTGCTTAACTCTATTTCGCCATTTTTGGGGGAGTAATTTTGACCATCTAATCGGATATAAATCCAAGTTATAATGACCCCTTAACCAGTTTTTCCATTGATTTCTCATTCCAGAATTTTCAAGATTATTTTGTTTTAGGTCGGAATGTAATATTTCGTGTGCTCCAACAACTTCAACAAAATAATCCTCTATTTCATTCTTAAGAAAACGAGATGTTCCGTGATATTGAAAGACAGGTCTTAACTTAGATAAATTAATAATTTGTGTTTGTGATAATTTGTAAAATAAATATGCTTGCGACAAGTATGATAAGTCCAAAAAGATCTTTCCATTCTTATTAGTAATATTGGAAAGTGACTTTTTGATAGTTGAAATAAAGTCAATTATACTTTGATTTGTTTTATCAATTCTTTCTTGATTTGATTCATTATTGAAAATGGATTTAGTAAATTTTTTTTTTATTGATTCAATAAAAAGTTGGCCATTCCTCGGCATATTAATCATACGTTGAAAACATATACATAGATATTTTTCAACAAAAAAATTTAGAAAATGATGCGATTTACGAATTAATCGTACATTTCTTTTTTTTTAATATCTTTAAAATATTTTTCTGAGATTCAAATATTTTATCATCATAACTTATTTTGTTAGGACTAATTTCTGTATTTAGCAACTCTTGTTTCGTGTCTTTTCTAATTTTTTCAATTTTTTTTAGTATGGTGTTTG
>NW_026124116.1:0-5000 GCF_025177605.1 Cucumis melo
GGTATAGATCAACCGGAAGAGGTATGCATAAAAGTATTTGCCGCAAGGATAAATCCTAAAATTCCGTCTGTTTTCTGGGTTTGGAAAAGTGCGGATTTTCCAGAAAGGGAATCTTATGATATGTTGGGAATTTCTTATGATAATCATCCACGTCTAAAGCGTATCTTAATGCCTGAAAGTTGGGTAGGATGGCCCTTACGTAAGGATTATATTGCCCCCAATTTTTATGAAATACAAGATGCTCATTAAATAATACGAAACTAATCTTCACTTCGACAACTCAAGATATTCAAATACATTTTTACGTTCTCTTATAGATATAGCATAGTAATTGAAGTCTCATTCATCTTATTATTATTGATTAAAAAAAATACAATTAGAGATTTGGTGAGATTATCCAATTTGTAAGATACTTATTTTGGATGAGCCACAAGCTAATAGGATGAACTAAATGAGTTCTGCATTATGAACTATGTATCACGCATATGACTTATAGATGTGCTTTAAAAAGTCACATAGGGTGAAATGAAGAAATATAATATGAAAAGAGAATCGGATTCTATTTGTACTGTATCTGAGATGAATCTTGGCCATTCCCGCCTTTCAACTCCCCTAGACTAGACTTTTGGGTCTTATAAGGAACTAATTGAAACTTTCAAATATGTATAAAATAGGAATTGAACGCCAGGAGACAGAGTATGAACAAATAAAAAAGAAGAGGAAACAAAAGAAAATTCTTTTCTTTTACATATCTATATACATCCTTTACATATTTCTATAAATATCCTCTTTATCTTTACTTGTCTATTTTCGACATCTATAAATAGAGTAAAAAATATATATAGTTTAGTTAAAGGGTAGATTTCCAGACATCATCATGTATCAGTATTTTTCATGATCTATATTATTAATGAATCCGTAGAATAGATACTCATACAAATTCATGATGTGCCAAGAACCAGATTTGAACTGGTGACACGAGGATTTTCAGTCCTCTGCTCTACCAACTGAGCTATCCCGGCCATTTCCGACACATTATCCTTATTTTAATAGATGACTTTGGTCTATGTCAATTGTAAATAAGAAAAAAGGTATTCCAAAGTCTTCTTTTTGAAGATATACGAAATTTCAGGGCTTGGATAAGCCTTTCGAAGTTTCAGTACAGTAGACAGTTAATCATTCAAATTTCACAGATTACTTGCGCAAGGATGTTCGTTTGTACGTCTATCATATAGAATATATACCACAAGCCTTGTGATAAGAAATCAAATTTCCGCTCAAATACGCTTGTGAAAGAGTCGAATGAATGAGGAAACATAACAAAGTCTGAATTGCTAATGAACGGATAAATAATTAAAGAGGCCAACGGGCCTTTTTAGGGTTTTGGGGATAGAGGGACTTGAACCCTCACGATTTTAAAAGTCGACGGATTTTCCTCTTACTATAAATTTCATTTTTGTCGTTATTGACATGTAGAATGGGACTCTATCTTTATTCTATTCGATCTGATTAATCAATTCTTCAAAAGATCTATCAGACTATGATGGAGTAAATGATTTGATCAATGAATATTCGATTATTTTTTCAACTTGTAGATCTTGGAATCGATTCATAACAATTCGTTCATTTTTATATATAATTTTATATATATATATAAATATAAATATAAAAAATTATAGAAATATAAAAAATAGAGATTCGAGTTGTCATTAATCAATATAGTATTTCAGTACGTAATACGTTTATCTTTCATCGTTTCTGGAGTTTCGATGGAAGGATTCATTCCTTTACTAACGCAACGTCGTCAACTCCATTTGTTAGAACAGCTTCCATTGAGTCTCTGCACCTACCCTTTTTTTTCGGAAAAAAGGATTTGGCTCAGGATTGCCCATTTTTAATTCCAGGGTTTCTCTGAATTTGAAAGTTATCACTTAGTAGGTTTCCATACCAAGGCTCAATCTAATTAAGTCCGTAGCGTCTACCGATTTCGCCATATCCCCCTCTTTTAAGATTAGTATCGCATTATGATGTCCTTCCCCGTTTTCTTTCATTTGTATTATACTGGAACCACTCAAGTCATTAGAATACCGATTCCTCTATTGAAAAGTGTTTCCTCCTATTGGATTTTCTTGTCTATCTTCTTTCATCTCTCTCTTCTCTATCGGAGACCCATATTTGTTCCGATCCAAAATGATTCTATCATTTCTGTATCTGCAATTCAATATATATCAATATAGATAGATATATGAACATATATATTTGCCCCTCTTTCTATTATTTTTTTAGTAAAAAATTTAATACTTAAACGGTCGATTCCCTTGTTCGTCTTATCTTCCACCTTTCAGAATGAAAACATAGAAACGCTTCATTATCATCTCAATTGCATTAAATGCAATTAAGATTAACACATTAATTATTGATACACATCCATTTGATAAATAGATCAAAATTTTCTATCGCTATATTCTATTAATCGTTATATTAATTATTATGTTCTATAATAGAACAATTCCAATATTGAATATTTATTTGAAATGAAATTAGATTCTATATTCATATTAATTAGGAATAGCTAAGATCCCAGTAATTTAGTAAATTACTATGCATGTAACATTTCTGTTATGTGAGCCCGCTTAGCTCAGAGGTTAGAGCATCGCATTTGTAATGCGATGGTCATCGGTTCGATTCCGATAGCCGGCTTTTCTCTATTGATTTTATTTTTGACATAATTGATAAATCAAATAAATAAAGAAACGACTTCTTACCCTTTTTCAAAGGTCACCGATCTATGATGTCGTAGGAACTTACTTACCTTTATGACTAAAGGAGGGGTTCTATTTCTGTAGAACAAATCAAGAAAGGAACTCTTACTTTTTTATATCATTTACATATACAATAGGATCCGGATATTGATCCAAGTTATCTAATTATTCTTTGTTTTGTAGTACAATACTTTACTGGATTTCACTTCATTTATAATATTTATCATTTAGTTTTCATTTAAGTTTATGAAATTTAAATAAAATAAAATGTTTATGAAATTTAAATAAAATAAAATAAGGAGTCTTTATGTCGCGTTACAGAGGGCCTCGTTTCAAAAAAATACGCCGTCTGGGGGCTTTACCGGGACTAACTAGTAAAAGGCCCAAAACCGGAAACGATCTTAAAAACCAATCGCGTTCCGGTAAAAAATCTCAATATCGTATTCGTTTAGAAGAAAAACAAAAATTGCGTTTTCATTATGGTCTTACAGAACGACAATTACTTAAATACGTTCGTATCGCCGGAAAAGCCAAAGGATCAACGGGTCAAGTTTTACTACAATTACTTGAAATGCGTTTGGATAACATCCTTTTTCGATTGGGTATGGCTTCGACTATTCCTCAAGCCCGACAATTAGTTAATCATAGACATATTTTAGTTAATGGTTCTATAGTGGATATACCAAGTTATCGGTGCAAACCCCGAGATATTATTACAGCAAAAGATGAAAAAAAATCGAGAACACTGATTCAAAATTATCTTGATTCATCCCCCCCTCAGGAATTGCCAAAACATTTGACTCTTCAGCCATTGCAATATAAAGGATTAGTCAATCAAATAATAGATAGTAAATGGGTCAGTTTAAAAATAAATGAATTGCTCGTTGTAGAATATTATTCTCGTCAGACTTAAACCTAACTAAAAAACAAGGGTTCGGACAATTTCGTCCTCCCCTTCGCCGAAGTCTAAGTAAAGAGACCGAAGGAAAGTAAGGTTTTGATCCGGAAATTTTTCTATCATTCATCTATCATTGATCGGTAGGGGGATTTTCATCTCTTGTGCATTCTTTCCAGTCTTTTCGTTTCCGTACCACAAAAATTCGAAATAAAGAATCCATAAAGGTCTAACCGTTGGAATAATAGTATCGATTGTTATTTGATTTGATACATTGTGGTCAGTAACATTGTTGAATTAGTACGGAAAGAGAGGGATTCGAACCCTCGGTAAACAAAAGCCTACATAGCAGTTCCAATGCTACGCCTTCAACCACTCGGCCATCTCTCCTACAGAATGATTATGGCCCAGAAACCGAGTTAATAGTGAGTCATTAATATTCAATTTTTTTTTTGATAGGCACGTCCAACCAATTCTAACTATACAAATAATTTTTTTTTAACTATGTTTAATGGATACTTTTAGCTCATGATTCTATTTAGTTTTTTAAACTATGATTCCTTTTTTCTAAAAATTCGACTTTTACAGTTTTCGATTTTTCACCAACAACTGTTTATCCCATACATATATCTAGTCACAAGTTATGAATCATAGAATGATTATTCGATTCTTTTTGCTCTTTTTTGTATCATAATTCAATCAAAAAACTTCTAGAATTACCCCAGTCAGATAAATAAAATTCTTTTTTTCTTCAACTTCGCTGAAATCAGAATAGTTCTCTTCATTCTGATCCTACTACATTTGGATGAAATTTAACCGGATTGAAATATTTCTTCTCTTTTATTGATTCCTGTGAAATCAAAAAGAAACAATTTTAATATCGAGTGGGATTTTTTAATGAATCCGTTTTTATGTTATTTCGTACTATGCAATTCCTTTGTTTGTGGGATCATTTTCTCACGAGAGGTAATTAAAAGAAATTATAGAATGGGGTTGTTACCGATGCCTAGATCTGGTGGGATAAATGGAAATTTTATCGATAAGACCTTTTCAATTGTAGCCAATATCTTATTACGAATAATTCCGACAACTTCCGGGGAAAAAGAGGCATTCACCTATTACAGAGATGGTGCGATTTGATTTTTTTTTTTTTCAATTTTCTTTACCGCTCTCCGTCTTAGTAGAAAGACACAGTATTCGGGATAGAAAGAAAACAATAATTGAAATAAATCTACGCTTCTTGGAGGTGCAATTTGAAAATCAAAAAATTCCTTCTGTCGTGTATCCCCGATTAATGTAACCTTAGATGCTAGAATTGTCGATTCTAGTATTAAGCGAAAGGT
>NW_026124116.1:17500-25000 GCF_025177605.1 Cucumis melo
TTATATTATTCATTATAATAATAACTTGGTATAATTAAAGATAACTTTTTTATAAAAAAATGAAATTAAAATGATAGGGTTTGTACTTTTTTTATTACAAAAAAAAAAAACAATATGTCGTCTATTCTCCCCTCAATCAAATATGAATACTACGGCTGGAGTTTTATGAAAAAAGCCAAAGCCCCTTATCGGATTTGAACCGATGACTTACGCCTTACCATGGCGTTACTCTACCACTGAGTTAAAAAGGCCTATTTGATTCAATTTCTGAGTCAGACACTAGCCACGATGAGTTGAGTGTATATAATTATTATAAATTATAAATAATAAGATATGTACATAAATATATCTTATCTACATAGTCGCTCATTGAGTAACGAAAAATTGGATTTATCTAATGAGTATAGGTAAAATAGTTTTTTTGATATTGGATTTGATCAATGCAATGAATTGTTTCATCATACGACCGATCCCTAATTAAATTGATGAGCCCCATCCTAACGAAATGAATTTGATTCATACATGTACACACACGAATTGAACATAGATACATTCACCGAATCATTGATAAAGCAATTCTATTTGGCGAGAAAAAAATTTTCAATAACTTGTTGATCCCTATCCCCAGATTTCAAAATTTATCGTTTTTTAATTTCTTGGCTTAGTGTGAGATCGAAATATACCTAACCTAATCTTAACAATGAGTGAATCAATGAGTGAAAGTATGAGAAATGGAGTTTAATCCTGTTTATAGCATATGGCAGACCAATTCCCGAAGGGTACTAGCCTTCGTATTATTTAAATAAAAAAAGAATAAAATAAAAAAAGAATATTTTTTTTTCTAATATTTATTATTTTTGTTTATTTTAGAGGTTTCCTCTAATCACTACTAATCACTATTTTCATTTGATATTCTATAATATAAGTAATATAACTATATATTCCAATTTGCAAATTTATGTATATTATTTAAATGAAATAAATAAAAAAAAATGCAATTTAAAATAAAATAATTTCTATATAGAATTATATGGGGAATGGTGATTAGAATGAACGATTCATAAATAGAAATCACAAATAAAAAAATTTCGATGGAATAATGAAAGAAAGAAAAATACGTCGAATTGCATCATATTAGTCCATTATATTTATTTTATATTGACAATTTCAAAAAACTATTCATACTATGATCATAGTATGATGGCAGTCGGGCAAGTATGCCCCCATCGTCTAGTGGTCCAGGACATCTCTCTTTCAAGGAGGCAGCGGGGATTCGACTTCCCCTGGGGGTAGGGTACTACGAAAGGAAGTTGATCATGGATTATCAACAAGCTTGGAATTGATTCTTCCCGGGTCGATGCCCGAGCGGTTAATGGGGACGGACTGTAAATTCGTTGGCAATATGTCTACGCTGGTTCAAATCCAGCTCGGCCCAATATATCGCGTATCCACCATAAAATGATATAACCTATTTGTCCTTCTACAGAAATACTTGACTTGATATGAAAGAATAAAAAAAAAAACTCTTTTTTTATTCATTGACAGATTGATAATCAATCAATTTTACAATAACGAAAAAATAAATATTAATCCATGCTTCTCACACTAAAGTCCATGTCTCCGCGCATATCAATCTATTACTTTATTACTCGCGTCTCTGTCTGGTAGAATATGACAATTCGAATCAAAAATCTACATAGAAAGGTTTGAAGGAAATTAAATCAACAACATATGTTGTACACTTTATTTCCCTGGGATTGTAGTTCAATTGGTCAGAGCACCGCCCTGTCAAGGCGGAAGCTGCGGGTTCGAGTCCCGTCAGTCCCGATGGATCCAAATCCAATAAAAAAAAAATACATCAATTAATCTCTTCCTTTCCTGTGAAAGAGAGAACAAATAACATAACTGAATTTTATTCCAAACGGGATCTCTCTTATTTTTTTTCCACATTTTTCAACAAAAAAATATGGGAATTTTGATTTCTTCAACGAGTACTAATTGATGGGAGAAAGACATATGTGCCATATGTGAATTACCACAATTATTGGTAGCATCATATTCAGGATTCGAAGGCGTACTGGGTCTAGTTGATTACGCCCGATTTTTCTAATGAAATAGAGTACTATACGTTTCCGGAAAGCACATACATAAAGGGAATTTGGACGATACAAAATAAAGTTTACATAGTAAACTTTGATCTAATTTTTCGTCTGAAAGCAAAATATATCCGTTCTGGCTCCGATTTTTTGTAACCTCAATTAGTAAATTCAATTACTAATTTGAATTTGAAATAATCTATCTTATTAAAATTTAACACTTAACTTTTGATATATACGTCCCACTACTAATTCAAGGAAAGAGGATATTAATACAAACAAGGATCCCATCTATCTCTCTTAGTGAGGTAATTAAGAATTTTTGAAAGTTTAAGTTTCGTTTTTATTTCTTTTTTTTAAGAAGATTTTATAAGTACAAAAAAAGGAAGGAGTTTAGTTCGAACCTACCTCCTTTTCCTTTTTTGAATTTCGCTGCTATTCTTTGCTTGAGTTTGTTTATAAACAATGTAAGGGTAAAGGTAGTCTGATGAGACTTCATCAGATGATTGCATTGAATAAGAGGGCAGTAGATTATAGAAAAGAAAGAATGCAAAAAATTATAAATAAAAAAAAGTAACGAAATTCTTGATTGCATCAGGAATCCCATTTTGTTTAAATTCGGTATGGATAAAAGATCTTCCTATGTTATACTATTCAATTCTCGACGATGAATCGATTTGATAGCTCCGATATTGTTATTCATGATATTTTAATACGATTCGATATCATCGAGATGCAACGCATCCCCTTGAATTTACAAGCGAAACATTTATCATCTCTATGGGATTAAATCCCGAGTTATTGCGAATAAAAAATGAAACGATGATATTATGGAAGTAAATATTCTCGCATTTATTGCTACTGCACTGTTCATTCTAGTTCCGACCGCCTTTTTACTTATAATATACGTAAAAACAATCAGTCAAAGTGATTAATTTGAATTAACCTTGACGTTTTAGTTCTTATCAATGATTGAAGATAAGAAAAATGAAAAGCATTAAAATTTCGCGTCTTAAATGAAATTGGCGGACTAGAATTATCAGTATTCTACGAGAGAAGTATTCGATAAGATCCGATAGTATGGTAGAAAGAAATATATGAATCCTTCTACCATACTATCTATTATTGTTATTGAAGTGTATAAATATAAAATTGTACTCTATAAAAATAGAGGTTGAATATCGATCAATTTGAATATAGATGAATATACAATATATATCTTTCTATTTATATATAGATATCATATCAATTACATATATGTAATATTAATCTAATATACATAGTGGCCCAATTCTATTTCTTTGCTTCATAATTCATGTTGATTAGAATGAATCTGAAATCAAATAATCGAAAGGCCACTAATTTTTTTTTAGCATTCGAAAGAAGTAATTGATTGAGCAGTTGACAGATGATCCAGGAGTTCGGTTCCATGGGAACTTTTTATCTTCGGATTTCGAAAAGAATTAGCAAACCCCATTTTTATTTAACGTTTGAAGCATGATATGAAATGAGTTCCCTAAAACAAGAAAAAATCCTATTTTGAAAATAACTAAAATACTAATAATAATAAATAAAAGAAGTGGTAAGCACGTAATATGTGGGTGGCTACCCCGAGGTACTATCTTATTATGAGGTAGTATATTATTATGCGTAGTATCTCATTGGACAACCACTATGTCTATGTTCTTTCGTGTTGAAAGTATGGATCCACTTAAAAACTTATAATCCGAACTCTTTTTTTTTTTACTTTTCAAAATAAAAGAAAAAAAGTTTTGCAGAACGATCTATAAAATAAACCAAAAACAATACAGTTTTATTTTTCAATTAGTAGTACTTCTAGAGTCCACTTCTTCCCCATACTACGAGGGAAAGAGAAAATGTAAAGACTACCATTAAAGCAGCCCAAGCGAGACTTACCATATCCATGTGAATTATGTCCCCTATCTCTATGAATATAAAAGAATTATTCCATTATTGCTCACTAATAATTATTATTCACTAATAATAGTGGAATCACTAGCGCATAGTCAAAAAGAGATTCGGGCACAACACCATTGATGAAACAATACAAAAAATCGAATTATCCCAAGTTATTATATGATTTCTAGTATAATCGAAAAAATTCAGTACAAATAAATAAAAGAGGCAGAAAAACTCTTGGAAGTATCAAAAGAATGTTAGTAACATGTAGGAATAATAAGACCTAGTCTTTCTTTTGTTGTCCTGCATTTCATTACATTAAGTAAAAAGTCTCAAAATAGAGAATCAAGATAGTATCTATCACATAACCCTACTATTATTCCTTTCTCATTTGATCTAATCTTTACTGTCCCCCCGATTGTTTCATAGAGACAATCGGAAGATGGGATGGCCTATTACATGCGTGGTTAGAGCTTATCGAAAAGAAATAAGTTCTTTTTTTAAGATTAAAATAAAAAAAAAAGCCAATTATTCATTCAATATAATATTGATTGAATGCTCGAGTACTCAGATACTTTCATGAGTCCGTATATCAAGTATCTTCCTCCTTTCCGTAAGGAAAAATGAAATTATATTCCCTAATTCAAGACCCAATGAGTAGACACTACATTAGTAGTCGAAGGGCTATCATCTCAAGATTTAACGATTATTTTTCATTACTCTACTAAATTCTGGAAACGAAACCTATACGCAAGGATTTATAACATTTTAGAGAACCCCAACGATGCTTAGAATCAAGCAAATCTAAAGATGCTTTTCTTCTAAAAAAAATGATAAAGTTATATCAGCAAAACAGAAGAGGGTATTTTGATTCTTTTGTTTGTTGCTGAGGCGACACCCGGATTTGAACTGGGGAAAAAGGGATTTGCAGTCCCCCGCCTTACCGCTCGGCCATGCCGCCAAAACGATACAAAATATTGGATTGGCTCTATCTCTTAGATAGATAGTATCTTACAACACACAATATCTAAAACGAAAAACCGCAAAACTTTGCTTTTTCTATTGAAAAAAAAATGTGGATTTTCATTCACAAAAGCAAAAAATCAGGACAAATGGGAACCGTTAACTTTAACTATTGACTGTGAATTCATAAATGATTCTTGGATTGAAATTGCAAATTCGGTTTCCCTAATGATATAAGAAAACAATCCAAAAATGGATACCTTACCTAAATAAATAAAAATTGATAGATAACTAATCATTACTAATCCATCCGTATTGATTCGTTTCCATAACCATAAAAAAATCCTTATTAATGACAATTTTAATAGCGATTATGAGTATATGTAAACCCCAGAACATAAACGATTACTATTATCTAAATCTAATATCTTATATATATATAAGATGTTTATAGGAAATGTTCGGAATTCTGTTTTTAGAATTTTTTTTTCATTATCATTAAATAGAAAATATAAATTTTTGATAGAGTACGACATGTGATGTTCCCCATAGAACTGTAATAAAGGAGGCGATATATATAACTAACTATATATATATATCTGCACATGTTTATTAATAAATACAAGTCCTTATACATACTTCAATCGCATTCTACGAATTCTACTAAAAAAAATATAGGTATAGGTAAAATATCTCTCTTCTATGCGAATTTTTTTTAACAGTGAAATCTACGAAAAAGTTCCATGTTGTTAAATAAAAAAAATTCTATATTGTTTCTTCAGATCAAATCCCGAATCTATTTATAGTACCCAATCCGATTGGAATATCATAATAATGGTAGAAATTGACTCACTTTTGTTTTGATATAGATATTTTATACAAAACTCCATAATTCTAAATAGAATTTACCAATTCATTTGTAGTTGTTGCAAATTCCAATTTAATTTGAGTATCAAAGTCTCTTTATTCCTACGTTCATATGTATTTCATGCATTACATCTATTACACCTATGAAGTTAGGTAAAATTTCATGTGATTCAGTAAACATAATATAAATTCCATCATTGCTAGATCGATCCATTTTAAGCAAATAATGGGATTTTTTTTATAAATGGGAAATAAATAAAATGCTTGGGGGTGGAAATGAGAGAATGTCTACAATACCTGCGTTTAATCAGATACAATTTGAAGGGTTTTGTAGGTTCATTGATCATGGCTTAACAGAAGAACTTTCTAAGTTTCCAAAAATTGAAGATACAGATCAAGAAATTGAATTTCAATTATTTGTGGAAACATATAAATTGGTAGAACCATTGATAAAAGAAAGAGATGCTGTATATGAATCACTCACATATTCTTCTGAATTATACGTATCCGCAGGATTAATTTGGAAAACCCGTAGGGATATGCAAGAACAAACAATTTTGATTGGAAACATTCCTCTAATGAATTCCCTGGGAACTTCTATAGTAAATGGACTATACAGAATTGTCATCAGTCAAATATTGCAAAGCCCCGGTATCTATTACCGGTCAGAATTGGACCATAACGGAATTTCGGTCTATACCGGCACCATAATATCTGATTGGGGAGGAAGATTAGAATTAGAGATTGATCGAAAAGCAAGGATATGGGCTCGTGTGAGTAGGAAACAGAAAATATCTATTCTAGTTCTATCATCAGCTATGGGTTCGAATCTAAGAGAAATTCTCGAGAATGTTTGCTACCCTGAAATTTTTTTGTCTTTCCTGAATGATAAGGAGAAAAAAAAAATTAGATCAAAAGAAAATGCCATTTTGGAGTTTTATCAACAATTTTCTTGTGTAGGCGGAGATCCGGTATTTTCTGAATCCTTATGTAAGGAATTACAAAAGAAATTCTTTCAACAAAGATGTGAATTAGGAAGGATTGGTCGACGAAATCTGAACCAGAGACTTAATCTTGATATACCTGAGAACAATACATTTTTGTTACAGCGAGATATATTGGCAGCTGCAGATCATTTGATTGGACTTAAATTTGGAATGGGTACACTTGACGATATGAATCATTTGAAAAATAAACGGATTCGTTCTGTTGCGGATCTCTTACAAGATCAATTCGGATTGGCTCTAGTTCGTTTAGAAAATATGGTTAGAGGAACTATATGTGGAGCAATTAGGCATAAATTAATACCGACTCCTCAGAATTTGGTAACTTCAACTCCATTAACAACCACATTTGAATCTTTTTTTCGGATTACACCCATTATCTCAAGTTTTAGATCGAACTAATCCATTGACACAAATAGTTCATGGGCGAAAATTGAGTTATTTGGGCCCAGGAGGATTGACAGGGCGAACTGCTAGTTTTCGGATACGAGATATCCATCCTAGTCATTATGGACGCATTTGCCCAATTGACACGTCTGAAGGAATTAATGTTGGACTTATTGGATCATTAGCAATTCATGCAAGGATTGGTGATTGGGGATCTCTCGAAACTCCATTTTATGAAATTTCAGAGAGATTAAAAAAAGTGC
>NW_026124116.1:30000-37500 GCF_025177605.1 Cucumis melo
ACTGCTACATCCATTTCATTAGGAATTGATGATCTTTTAACAATCCCTTCTAAGGGATGGCTAGTCCAAGATGCTGAACAACAAAGTTTGATTTTGGAAAAACACCATCATTATGGAAACGTACACGCAGTAGAAAAATTACGCCAGTCCATTGAGATATGGTATGCTACAAGTGAATATTTGCGACAAGAAATGAATCCTAATTTTAGGATGACTGACCCTTTTAATCCAGTCCATATAATGTCTTTTTCGGGAGCTCGAGGAAATGCATCTCAAGTACACCAATTAGTAGGTATGAGAGGATTAATGTCAGATCCACAAGGACAAATGATTGATTTACCCATTCAAAGCAATTTACGTGAGGGGCTGTCCTTAACGGAATATATAATTTCTTGCTACGGAGCGCGGAAAGGAGTTGTGGATACTGCTGTACGAACATCGGATGCTGGATATCTTACACGTAGACTTGTTGAAGTAGTTCAACACATTGTTGTACGTAGAACCGATTGTGGAACCATCCGAGGGATTTTAGTGAGTCCTGGAAATAGGATGATTCCGGAAAGAATTTTTATCCAAACATTAATTGGTCGTGTATTAGCGGACGATATATATATGGGCCCGCGATGCATTGGTGTTCGAAATCAAGATATTGGTATTGGACTTATTAATCGATTCATAACCTTTCAAACCCAACCAATATCTATTCGGACTCCCTTTACTTGTAGGAGTACATCTTGGATCTGCCGATTATGTTATGGACGAAGTCCTACTCACGGGGACCTGGTAGAATTGGGAGAAGCCGTAGGTATTATTGCGGGTCAATCTATTGGAGAACCGGGTACTCAACTAACATTAAGAACTTTTCATACCGGCGGAGTATTCACAGGGGGGACTGCAGAACATATACGAGCTTCTTCTAATGGCAAAATCAAATTCAATGAGAATTTGGTTCATCCCACACGTACACGCCATGGGCATCCTGCTTTTTTATGTTATATAGACTTGTATGTAACTATTGAGAGTGAGGATATTATACATAACGTCACTATTCCACCAAAAAGTTTACTTTTAGTTCAAAATGATCAATATGTAGAATCAGAACAAGTGATTGCTGAGATTCGCGCGGGAACATACACTCTTAATTTAAAAGAGAGAGTTCGAAAACATATTTATTCTGACTCAGAGGGAGAAATGCATTGGAGTACCGACGTGTACCATGCACCCGAATTTACATATAGTAATGTCCATCTCTTACCAAAAACAAGTCATTTATGGATATTATCAGGAGGTTCGTGCGGATGCAGTGTAGTCCCTTTTTCACTCTACAAGGATCAAGATCAAATTAACGTTCATTCTCTTTGTGTCGAAAGAAGATATATTTCTAGCCTTTCAGTAAATAATGATAAAGTGGGACAAAAATTTTATGGTCCGGATCTCTCTGGTAAAAACGAAAGCGGAATTCCTGATTATTCAGAACTTAATCCAATCCTATGTACGGGTCAATCTAATCTCACATATCCTGCTATTTTCCACGGTAATTCTGATTTATTGGCAAAGAGGCGAAGAAATGGATTCATCATTCAATTTGAATCACTTCAAGAACGAGAAAAAGAACTACGACCCCCTTCCGGTATTTCGATTGAAATACCCATAAATGGTCTTTTTCGTAGAAATAGTATTCTTGCTTTTTTCGATGATCCTCAATACAGAAGAAATAGTTCAGGAATTACTAAATATGGGACTATAGGGGTGCATTCAATCCTCAAAAAAGAGGATTTGATTGAGTATCGAGGAGTCAAAGACTTTAAGCCAAAATACCAAATGCAAATGAAAGTGGATCGATTTTTTTTCATTCCCGAGGAAGTGCATATTTTACCAGAATCTTCTTCCATAATGGTACGGAACAATAGTATCATTGGAGTAGCTACACGACTAACTTTAAGTATAAGAAGCCGAGTAGGTGGATTGGTCCGAGTGGAGAAAAAAAAAAAAAGGATTGAACTCAAAATATTTTCTGGAGATATACATTTTCCTGGAGAGATGGATAAGATATCCCGACACAATGGCATCTTGATACCACCAGAAAGAGTAAAAAAAAATTCTAAGAAATCAAAAAAATCGAAAAATTGGATTTATGTCCAGTGGATCACACCTACCAAGAAAAAGTATTTTGTTTTTGTTCGACCTGTAATCATATATGAACTAGCCGACGGTATCAATTTAGTAAAACTTTTCCCACAGGATCTATTGCAAGAAAGGGATAATCTGGAGCTTAGAGTTGTCAATTATATACTTTATGGAAATGGAAAACCAATTCGGGGAATTTCTGGCACAAGCATTCAATTAGTTCGGACTTGTTTATTGTTGAATTGGGACCGAGACAAAAAAAGCTCTTCTATCGAAGACGCGCGCGCTTCCTTTGTTGAAGTAAGTACAAATGGTCTGGTTCGAAATTTCCTACGAATAGACTTAGGGAAATCCGATACTGCGTATATGAGAAAAAGGAAAGATCCGTCAGGTTCAGGATTGATCTTTAATAATGAGTCAGATCGCACGAATATCAATCCATTTTTTTCTATTTATTCCAAGACAAGGGTTCCACAATCTCCGAGTCAAAATCAAGGAACTATTCGTACGTTGTTCAATAGAAATAAGGAACGCCAATCTTTGATAATTTTGTCAGCATCGAATTGTTTGCAAATGGATCTATTCAACGATGTAAAAGATTATAATGTCATAAAAGAATCAAGTAAAAAGGATCCTCTAATTTCAATTAGGAATTCGTTAGGACCTTTAGGGGCGGCCCCTCAAATTGTGAATTTTTATTCATTTTATGACTTAATAACTCATAATCCGATCTCCCTAACTAAATATTTGCAACTTGACAATTTAAAACAGACTTTTCAAGTACTTAAATATTATTTAATGGATGAAAACGGGGGGATTTTCAATTCCGATCCATGCAGTAACATCGTTTTCAATACATTTAATTTGAATTGGCATTTTCTGCATCATAATTATCACAATAATTATTGTGAAGAAACACCTACAAGAACAAGAATTAGTCTTGGACATTTTTTTTTTGAAAATGTATGTATAGCCAAAAATAGACCACACCTAAAATCGGGTCAAATTATAATTGTTGAAGTTGATTCTGTAGTAATAAGATTAGCTAAGCCTTATTTGGCCACTTCAGGAGCAACTGTTCATCGCCATTATGGCGAAATGCTTTACGAAGGAGATACTTTAGTTACATTTATATATGAAAAATCACGATCTGGTGATATAACGCAGGGTCTTCCAAAAGTCGAACAAGTATTAGAAGTGCGTTCGATTGATTCAATATCGATGAGCCTAGAAAAGAGAATTGAGGGTTGGAACGAGCGTATAACAAGAATTCTTGGAATTCCTTGGGGATTTTTGATTGGTTCTGAACTAACGATAGTGCAAAGTCGTATCTCTTTGGTTAATAAGATCCAAAAGGTTTATCGATCCCAGGGGGTGGAGATCCATAATAGACATATCGAAATTATTGTACGTCAAATAACATCAAAAGTCTTGGTTTCAGAAGATGGAATGTCTAATGTTTTTTCACCTGGAGAACTCATTGGGTTGTTACGAGCGGAACGAACAGGGCGTGCTTTGGAAGAAGCGATCTGTTACCGAGCCGTATTATTGGGAATAACGAAAGCATCTCTAAATACTCAAAGTTTCATATCGGAAGCAAGTTTTCAAGAAACTGCTCGAGTTTTAGCAAAAGCCGCCCTCCGAGGTCGTATCGATTGGTTGAGAGGTTTGAAAGAGAACGTTGTTCTAGGAGGAATGATACCAGTTGGTACCGGATTCAGAGAATTAGCGCACCGTTCGAGGCAACATAACAATATTCCTTTAGAACCCCCCCCAAAAAAAATTTTCGAGGGGGAAATGAGAGATATTTTGTTCCACCACAAAGAATTATTTGATTTTTTCATTTCAACGAATTTACATGATACATCAGAACAAGCATTTCTAGGATTTAATGATTCATAAAAGTGGAGTCATCCTGTTAACTAGCCGCGTTAATTTGGTAATAAGATAATAACGAATAGAAAAAAATTAATGGCTTGGATTGTGTATCAACAGTCAATCCCCGGTCGAGGTAGAGGATAAGGTTCCATGGGAACAATTATTTATTTCTATTTCAGCTCGTCTCTTTTTTTAAGAAAAAAAAGCGAGGAAGTGGGGGGAGAAATGACAAGAAGATATTGGAACATCCATTTGGGAGAGATGATGGAGGCAGGAGTTCATTTTGGTCATGGTACTAGGAAATGGAATCCTAGAATGGCACCTTATATCTCTGCAAAACGTAAAGGTATTCATATTATAAATCTTACTCAAACTGCTCGTTTTTTATCAGAAGCTTGTGATTTAGTTTTTGATGCAGCAACTAGGGGCAAACAATTCTTAATTGTTGGTACCAAAAATAAAGCAGCGGATTCAGTAGCCCGGGCTGCAACAAGGACTCGGTGTCATTATGTTAATAAAAAATGGCTCGGGGGGATGTTAACAAATTGGTCTACTACAGAAACGAGACTTCATAAGTTCAGGGACTTGAGAACGGAACAAAAGACGGGGGGACTCAACCGTCTTCCGAAAAGGGATGCCGCTATGTTGAAGAGACAATTATCTCACTTGCAAACATATCTGGGCGGGATTAAATATATGACGGGGTTACCCGATATTGTAATAATCGTTGATCAACAAGAAGAATATCGGGCTCTTCAAGAATGTATCACGTTGGGAATTCCAACTATTTGTTTAATTGATACAAATTGTGACCCCGATCTCGCAGATATTTCGATTCCAGCGAATGATGATGCTATAGCTTCAATCCGATTAATTCTTAACAAATTAGTATTTGCAATTTCGGAGGGTCGTTCTAGCTCTATACGAAATTCTTGATTAATAATAAGATAAATCAATTTTGGGGGGAACTCCATAGATTTCGGGAATTGGTTACTATTCCCGAATCGCACAAAAGAGATAAAAAAAACTAGGGATATTGTAATGTAATAAATTGGTATCAAAAATAGACAACTCAAGGCAAGTAAAAAAAAAGACAGTCGAATCAAAATAATTTGTTTTACAGTTCTATTTCTTTCAGAGGGCAATATGAATATTCTATTATGTTCTATCAACACACAAAAAGGGTTATACGATATATCTGGTGTGGAAGTCGGCCAACACTTGTATTGGCAAATAGGAGGTTTCCAAGTCCATGCCCAAGTACTTATTACTTCTTGGGTTGTAATTGCTATCTTATTAGGTTCAGCCATTATAGCTGTTCGTAATCCACAAACCATTCCTACTGACGGTCAGAATTTCTTCGAATATGTCCTTGAATTCATTCGAGACGTGAGCAAAACTCAGATTGGCGAAGAATATGGTCCATGGGTTCCCTTTATTGGAACTATGTTTCTATTTATTTTTGTTTCGAATTGGTCAGGAGCTCTTTTACCTTGGAAAATCATACAGTTACCTCACGGAGAGTTAGCCGCACCCACAAATGATATAAATACTACTGTTGCTTTAGCTTTACTCACATCAGTAGCATATTTTTATGCGGGTCTTAGCAAAAAAGGATTAAGTTATTTCGGTAAATACATTCAACCAACTCCAATCCTTTTACCCATTAACATCTTAGAAGATTTCACAAAACCCTTATCACTTAGTTTTCGACTTTTCGGAAATATATTAGCTGATGAATTAGTAGTTGTTGTTCTTGTTTCTTTAGTACCTTTAGTAGTTCCTATACCTGTTATGTTCCTTGGATTATTTACAAGTGGTATTCAAGCTCTTATTTTTGCAACTTTAGCTGCAGCTTATATAGGCGAATCCATGGAGGGTCATCATTGATTAGTTTTCTAAATACTCTTTTTTTTAGCTTAGACCAAGGCAATGTATACATGGCTCAAGATAATCTACTTAGGGAACATAAATATACAAATAATCAAAAAATAAGGAAGGTATATACTATCTAGGGAGTAAGACTAGAAAGATTACGATATTCGGGAATTAAAAAAAAAGGAAAGAGATCTAAAAGATCTTTTTCCTCTCAACGATTGAACAAAAAAAAATTACATGAACTTAGATTAATAAAATATTGATATTTCTATGCAAGGATTTGGACTAATGAATTCGTTCATTTAGATTGATTGTCTCCATGTGGGATAATTCTAAAAAGAAAGGGTTTCCAAAAAACGAGAAAAAAGGATTGGGTAGGGTAGAGTAGAGGAGAGTGGAGTCAACTAGATGTATTGAATCGAATTGCTATAAGACAACCCTTGTGGATATTTCGAAGAATGATTCTCAAATTCGATGGAATCCAAGATATGAATAATTGGTTTACGTTAGGTAAGAAACACATGTATATGTTATATTAGATATTAACTAGTTATATAGGAACTAAAGATATATCTAATCCGCCCTACTACTGTGAATTTAGATAGGGCTTACAATGGAAGTCCTTCTGTTTCGGCTGTAATGTAATTTTGAATTCAATATTGAATGAATAGAGAGATTAAATCAAGAAAAACAATGAAGAATTCAAAGAATGCTTTAAAAGAAATGGAAGAACAAAAGTCGTATGGATTCACAAAAACTACGTGGATGGATAGGAACTAAAAAAGAGAGATTGAAGTAGTTTGGACGATTCAATAATATTATTACTTCAATTCGTAATTTTTAGTTGGATAAATCTTAGTGATGGAATAATAAGTTATAATTCATTGGTTGATTGTATCATTAACCATTTCTTTCTTTTGGTGTGAGGAACTTATCATGAATCCACTGATTTCTGCCGCTTCCGTTATTGCTGCTGGGTTGGCCGTCGGGCTTGCTTCTATTGGACCTGGGATTGGTCAAGGTACTGCTGCGGGCCAAGCTGTAGAAGGGATCGCGAGACAACCCGAGGCGGAGGGAAAAATCCGAGGTACTTTATTGCTTAGTCTGGCTTTTATGGAAGCTTTAACAATTTATGGACTAGTTGTAGCATTAGCACTTTTATTTGCGAATCCTTTTGTTTAATCCTAAAAAAATTACGTATTTTTTTTCGTATTTTATTTACTTGGACTTGCTGCTCTTGCTTTTTCGAATTATACGAAGCTTTCACTCCTACAATTACTTATTCGTTGGGACAATAACCTATGGGAAGGATTGATTTGAGGATGAGGCATTAGCATACTGACTCGCCTTCTTCCTTCCCTTTCTTAGTCCAATCTCGAATGGAACTTTTTTTTTAGGATTCTTACAACATATTTTTTACTCTATTTCGAATAGAAATAGGAAATTAATAAAATAAAAAAAAATAGAAAGAAATAGATAATTAGTTTTATCTATAAAAGGAGATCATATGAAAAATGTAACCGATTCTTTCATTTCTTTGGGTTACTGGCCATCCGCCGAGAGTTTCGGATTTAATACCGATATTTTAGCAACAAATCCAATAAATCTAAGCGTAGT